>NC_084606.1:10865638-11083138 GCF_033807715.1 Cololabis saira | reverse complement strand
CGAAATGTCGGGAAAAAAGTCAAAATGTCGAGAAAAAAGGCGGAAATGTCGAGAAAAAAGGCGGAAATAATGTCGAGAAAAAAGGCGGAAATGTCGAGAAAAAAGTCAAAATTTCATAAAAAAAGTAGAAATTTTGAGAAAAAAGGCGTAAATGTCGAGAAAAAAGTCAAAATTTGGTGAAAAAAGTCGAAATGTTGAGAAAAAAGTTGAAATGTCAAGAAAAAAGTTGAAATGTCGTGAAAAAAGTCGAAATGTCGAGATTAATGTTGAAGTACAATCTCGAGAAAAAAGTCGAAATGTCGAGAAAAAAGTCGAAATGTCGAGAAAAAAGTCAAAATTTCAAGAAAAAAGTTGAAATATCGAGAAAAAAATCAGAATGTCAAGAAAAAAAAGTCAAAATTTCGAGAAAAAAAGAAGAAAAAAGGAAAAAAAGTGAAGAAAAAAAGGAAAAAAAAGACGAAAAAAAGGTCAAACATTTTTGAAAAAGCTCCAGGGAGCCACTAGGGCGGCGCTAAGGAGCCGCATGCGGCTCTAGAGCCGCGGGTTGCCGAGCCCTGCTCTAGACAGTTTGGGTCCCCATGTAACCTGACATACCCGTTTGTGGACTGTGGGAGGAACCTGGACCACTGCTAACCCCCAAAGACCTGCCTGGCCAGGTGAGTCAAAATCTGAATTCTGTTTTGGAAACCAACCGCACGCCGTCTTCTGAACCAGAGGCCAACATCCTGGGTCTTGATGGTCTGGATGGTCTACCTGGGGTCCAGCTCCTAAACTGGTCTACCTGGGAGAGCTTCTGAAACCAGATCTCTCTCTGATTCTGGGCTTTGAGTATCAGCTGATTCTGAATCTTGATCCGATCCTAGAGGTTCCAGGTTTCAGTATTTGGAAGGTACAGTATTGTACTGAGCTGCGAATGCAGCTACAAATCTAAAGAAATAAACAGATAAAACCTCATCTGTGACAGACGTGTGAACCCACCCCGGGTCCAGATGTCCAGATTCCATCTGGGAAGGTGTTTACTTTCCACCTGATGAAGTCCAACAACTCACCTGGAGCTGCTGGGGGTCTGGTGTGGAGGTCTGGGGGTCTGGTGTGGAGGTCTGGTGTGGGGGTCTAGTGTGGAGGTCTGGTGTGGGGGTCTGGTGTGGGGGTCTGGGGGTCTGGTGTGGAGGTCTAGTGTGGGGGTCTGGTGTGGAGGTCTGGGGGTCTGGTGTGGAGGTCTGGTGTGGGGGTCTAGTGTGGAGGTCTGGTGTGGGGGTCTGGTGTGGGGGTCTGGGGGTCTGGTGTGGAGGTCTGGTGTGGAGGTCTGGTGTGGGGGTCTGGTGTGGAGGTCTGGTGTGGGGGTCTGGTGTGGAGGTCTGGGGGTCTGGTGTGGAGGTCTGGTGTGGAGGTCTGGGGGTCTGGTGTGGAGGTCTGGTGTGGGGGTCTAGTGTGGCGGTCTGGTGTGGAGGTCTGGTGTGGAGGTCTGGTCTGGTGTGGGGGTCTGGTCTGGTGTGGGGGTCTGGTCTGGTGTGGGGGTCTAGTGTGGCGGTCTGGTGTGGGGGTCTGGTGTGGAGGTCTGGTCTGGTGTGGGGGTCTGGTCTGGTGTGGGGGTCTAGTGTGGCGGTCTGGTGTGGGGGTCTAGTGTGGAGGTCTGGTGTGGAGGTCTGGTCTGGTGTGGGGGTCTGGTCTGGTGTGGGGGTCTAGTGTGGCGGTCTGGTGTGGAGGTCTGGTGTGGGGGTCTAGTGTGGAGGTCTGGTGTGGGGGTCTGGTGTGGGGGTCTGGGGGTCTGGTGTGGAGGTCTAGTGTGGGGGTCTGGTGTGGAGGTCTGGGGGTCTGGTGTGGAGGTCTGGTGTGGGGGTCTAGTGTGGAGGTCTGGTGTGGGGGTCTGGTGTGGGGGTCTGGGGGTCTGGTGTGGAGGTCTGGTGTGGGGGTCTAGTGTGGAGGTCTGGTGTGGGGGTCTGGTGTGGAGGTCTGGTGTGGGGGTCTGGTGTGGAGGTCTGGGGGTCTGGTGTGGAGGTCTGGTGTGGGGGTCTAGTGTGGCGGTCTGGTGTGGAGGTCTGGTGTGGAGGTCTGGTCTGGTGTGGGGGTCTGGTCTGGTGTGGGGGTCTGGTCTGGTGTGGGGGTCTAGTGTGGCGGTCTGGTGTGGGGGTCTGGTGTGGAGGTCTGGTCTGGTGTGGGGGTCTGGTCTGGTGTGGGGGTCTAGTGTGGCGGTCTGGTGTGGGGGTCTAGTGTGGAGGTCTGGTGTGGAGGTCTGGTCTGGTGTGGGGGTCTGGTCTGGTGTGGGGGTCTAGTGTGGCGGTCTGGTGTGGGGGTCTAGTGTGGAGGTCTGGTGTGGAGGTCTGGTCTGGTGTGGGGGTCTGGTCTGGTGTGGGGGTCTGGTGTGGGGGTCTGGGGGTCTGGTGTGGGGGTCTGGGGGTCTGAGGGTCTGGGGGTCTGTTCTCCGCGGGTACCGGGGGCTTTGGGCCGGGAGCGGGGGTTGATCACGTGACCCTCCGTCCCCCGTCCTCCTCCGTGGGACCGTCCTGCCCAGGAATGTCCGCCTCCCTCTGACGTCATCAACAAGTGTCTCGGGGCCCATTATGATGCAGATTGACACGCACGCGCCCGGCCTCCCCGGCGGGCCCTGTGATTGGCCGGGGCCCCTCTCGCGCACGGAGCCGGGGCCGGGGGCGTGCTGGGGGCCGGAGGGCTGGAGGCTGCTGGAGTGACGCGGGGACCGCAGTGCGTGGCAGCCGTGGGACTTGAGAGAAGTGAGAAGTTCACGCAGAGAGAGTGATGAGACCCGTGATGAGAACACGCTCCCAGCTGATTCCTGCGTGACTCCCGTGCGTGGCCCCTGCACCCGCACCTGCGACCAGCTGCCTCATTAACGCATTAACAGGTGCGCTTCCTCCTCCTGCTCCTCCTCCTCCTCACCTGTCGGCATGTACAGCCTGATGGAGCACGAGCTGAAGCCCCAGCCCGGCATGAGCGGGCCCCTGAGCGGGGGGCCCCTGGGCGGGGGCCCCCACCACCCCAAGGCGGCGGCGGTGGCCCCCGGCTCCGACCCCATGGACAAGGTGAAGCGGCCCATGAACGCCTTCATGGTGTGGTCCCGCGGCCAGAGGAGAAAGATGGCGCAAGAAAACCCCAAGATGCACAACTCCGAGATCAGCAAGAGACTGGGCGCGGAGTGGAAGCTGCTGAGCGACGCGGAGAAGCGGCCGTTCATCGACGAGGCCAAGCGGCTGCGGGCCGTGCACATGAAGGAGTACCCGGACTACAAGTACAAGCCGCGCCGCAAGACCAAGCCCCTGCTGAAGAAGGAGCCGCCGCACCACCAGGCCAAGTACCCGCTGTCCGCCGGGAACCTGCTGGCGGCCGCGGCGGCCGTGGGGTCGCAGGGCCCCGGGGGCGGGGGCCCCAGCCCCAGGGTGGACGGCTACGGCTGGGGCCCCGCGGGGGGCGGGTACCCGGGCATGCAGGGCGACGCGCTGGGCTACACGCAGCAGCTGCACCGCTACGACCTGTCGGCCCTGCAGTACTCCCCCATGGGGGCCCAGGGCTACATGGGGGGAGCCAGCTCCTACAGGTGAGCCGTGACGTCACGGGGGCCGCAGGTGACCCCGCAGGTCACGTGGTTTTAGTTTGGAGCGGGGGTAGGGTTGCCACCTTTCAGAAATAGAAATAAGGGACGCCCCGATTTCAGCAGCACAGGAGCCAAAAAAAAGCCCCAAAACTTCTAAACTGCATATAAATGTGTTTATTTTATATGAAAAAACAAAATGCTTTGATTTAAAGTTTAAAGTGCTTTAATAGCATTGAACTTGTATGACTATATAGACAGCCAAACATACTAGCAACTGAAATAGCCTCCTATGCTTTGTATGTCCACCTCAGCCAGGATATAATATAGTTACAGGTGAAGAATATGGTGTAAAAGTTCATTTATTTCAATAATTCAACTAGAATATGGTTTAAAAGTTAATTTATTTCAATAATTCAACTAGAATATGGTTTAAAAGTTAATTTATTTCAATAATTCAACTAGAATATGGTTTAAAAGTTAATTTATTTCAATAATTCAACTAGAATATGGTTTAAAAGTTAATTTATTTCAATAATTCAACTAGAATATGGTTTAAAAGTTAATTTATTTCAATAATTCAACTAGAATATGGTGTAAAAGTTAATTTATTTCAATAATTCAACTAGAATATGGTGTAAAAGTTAATTTATTTCAATAATTCAACTAGAATATGGTTTAAAAGTTAATTTATTTCAATAATTCAACTAGAATATGGTTTAAAAGTTAATTTATTTCAATAATTCAACTAGAATATGGTGTAAAAGTTAATTTATTTCAATAATTCAACTAGAATATGGTTTAAAAGTTAATTTATTTCAATAATTCAACTATGGTGTAAAAGTTAATTTACACAAACAAAGATTTTGCTGGCTTTATGTTTCCTGTGTTTTATTTTGTTTATTATTGTTAAATTTAGTGTTGATGTGTGTGTGACAGACGTGTGTATGGGGCGTTAATGAAAATACGGGACAAATTGCGTCCCGTATTAGTTCAATACGGGACGCAACATTTTTTTCTCAAAGGACAATTCCGTATTTTACGGGACGGGTGGCAATCCTAAGCGGGGGACAAAAAGGTGGAAACGGGGTTGGAGGTTGTGAACTAATGCTGACCTTTTTGGGGACCTCTGTAACTTTATCGTGAGCTTAAAGGGGACCTATCATGGCATCTAATACCTATTTTAAACAGGCCTTGAATGTCTTAAAAACAAGCTTTTGATTGTTTTTGCTAAATAAATTAGAAATTCAGCCTCTGAGCCATGTCTTTATCATCCCAGTGTCTAACCTCATTATCTATGCGGGATTCTGAGTGGGCGGGGCTATGATAATGAGGCTCTGTGCTGATTGGCTGCCTGAATGACGCGATACACCGCTATGAAAAAATGGTGGCCGTGATGTCACGGGGGCCGCAGGTGACCCCGCGGTCACGTGGTTTTAGTTTGGAACGGGGGATAAAAAAAGGTGGAAACAGGGTTGGAGGTTGTGAACTAATGCTGACCTTTTTGGGGACCTCTGTAACTTTATCGTGAGCTTAAAGGGGACCTATTATGCAGTGGCTCCAATTCAGTGGAAGCTAAGGGATGGCAAGGTTACGAGTCACAGAACTTAACTAGAGTATCAATCAACACGTCCAGCAAATACTCATCACAGAAGTCTGCTATGGAGCTTATCTGTGTGGTCAAGAAAATATGAACTTTTTCAAATGCAGTCTCGCTCACTGTAAAAACTCAAAATCTTACCAGGAATATCTGTCTTATTTCTAGTTAAAATGTCTCATTTTTAGTCAAAAAATCTCATTACACTTAAAACAAGAGTCATTACCATAAAAGTAACTTGTTATTTGACCATTTTCACCTGTTTCAAGTACATTCTCACTTGAAATAAGTAGAAAAATTTGCCAATGGAACAAGATTTATCTTGTCATTACAAGCAAAACAATCTTGTTCCATTGGCAGATTTTTCTACTTATTTTAAGTGAAAATCTACTTGAAACAGGTGAAAATGGTTGTTTTTGAGTCTTGTCTTAAATGTAATGAGATTTTTTTTTAAAAGAGACTAAAAATTAGACATTTTAACTAGAAATAAGACAAATATTCTTGTTAAGATTTTGAATTTTTGCAGTGTATAATAACTAGTGAAATCGATCATGTTGTTCTTATTTGCATTTGTAGTTATTCCATAAATGTATTTAAAAAAAACAAACATTTACATTTAACCCATGAAGCAAAGGTGTGGCGGCTGCCATACCTTGCCATACCCAATTGTTATGGCATCTAATACCTATTTTTAAACGGACATTGAATGTCTTAAAAACAAGCTTTTGATTGTTTTTGCTAAATAAATTAGAAATTCAGTCTCTGAGCCATGTCTTTATCTTCCCATTCTCTAACCTCATTATCTATGTGGGATTCTGAGTGGGCGGGGCTATGATAATGAGGCTCTGTGCTGATTGGCTGCCTGAATGACGCGATACACCGCTACGAAAAAATGGAGGAAACTCTGGCCGGCGGAGTTAGTTGTGGGCGTGGTTTCACGCATCGGAGGCCAACCTATGTAAAT
Organism: Cololabis saira; assembly: GCF_033807715.1. Lineage (NCBI taxonomy): Eukaryota > Metazoa > Chordata > Actinopteri > Beloniformes > Belonidae > Cololabis > Cololabis saira. The sequence goes on along the minus strand of NC_084606.1, from coordinate 11,077,030 downwards.
CGCATTTTTGGTTACGTAACGAAAGGGAGCAGAATCTGAACAGCTCGTAGATCCACATCACACTGGACGGCTCATCCGGGTGGCTGTACAGACACTGCAGAATTTGGTTGCTTTCCTCCTTCTCTGAGTTGTGCGGCTGAGGGGAGACCACTTTATATATGTTAAAGCAAGAGAAAACGTGTTTTTCACAATAGGTCCCCTTTAATTCCGGTAGTGTTCAACCTGCTGGGATGTCGGGTGTCTGCTGTTTCTGGTCAGGATGGTGTTTTGATTCTGAGTCTCAATGCAGTTCAAAAGCATTCAAAGATGCAGCAACACAGCTGGTTATGGGGGGGGGCTCTTGGGCTCACGTTTAGATGTGTCGTGTCCACTCCAGAGGTACGATCCTGCAGCTGATGTGAAGGTGGCCATGGGGGAGGGGCCCGGACCTGGTTTTGTGACGTCACAGACGCGAGTGACATGTTTTTAGACGAGGGCGACCCTGTCCTGAGGTCACGGGTTTGGCGAACACAGGTTTTATTTGATTTAACTTCTTAAAAAGCATAAAGGTGTGCATCAAGTACGTGTGGGTTCTCATGGCTGCACCTGGGGTGTATGTCGCCGCACTTAGGGCGTCTGCAAACGTTCTGGTTTTGAATTCTCACATTTGGTTCAGGTTGGGAACTTGGCTCTTGGTCTGAAAACGGTCACCGTAGTTTATCGTTCTGTGTAAACAGTCCTTTTCTGGACATTTTTTGTTCCGAACCTGTCGCTGGACCACAAAACCAATCGTAACCAAACACGGTTCCAGTTCTGCGCTCTGGTTTCCGGCGGTTTGAATCCCTGTTTCTAAGCTGCTTTGGATGACGAGTCGGTTTGTTGCGACGTCTGAATCGTGGAACGTTCTGGTTCTTGTCTGAAGGTTTTTGGGCGGACTTTAAACCAGCAGCTTTCGTCATCGATCATTTTAATTTAATTATAGTTTTTATGTATTTGCTGTTTTTGGAAGAAACTTTGAAAAAGTGATTTTTAACCAAAAGGCCAATGTTCAGTTCGTCGAGCCACCGCCAGGGTCCGGGTTGTCATCGCTTTAGACACTTAGCATCTGGACTTGTGACTTGTAGAAATGTTGCGGTGGATGTCATTTCCTGCCTTCTGGTGCATTTGAGCAGGTTGTTGGACAACTATTGGCCTGTGTGGGGGGTCTAGTCCCAGCATGCATCAGCCTTTAAAGGCACTTGTGTGACTCAGATACTGAAGTTATTCAAAATAAATGTTCCAGATCGAAGCGGCACATTAACATTGTTTTAAACTTTGATTTGAGTAAAAGTTCTGTAAAAGGCTGTTTTATTGCAGGAAGGTGAGAAAACAGAGCTGTTGTATTTTATAACAGATGTTAGTATTTGGTCCAGAACCACGTATCTACCAGTATTTTGTTGGTGTTTGGAGCAGATGAGGAAACTCCAGGATCTGCCCCCCCAGACAGAACTGGGCATAGACATTATAAACGTAGACGCCTCATGGAGCTGCTGCGATACGTCAACGACGCCGCCATATTGGATGTGGCAAGACTGCGCTGTAAACTAATACAAGTAAATGGACTTATTTTCATAAAGCGCCTTTCTACAAAGAAATGTACGTTTTACATCTCATTTATTCATTCACACACGCACTAATATACTTGGGAAACAGTTAGGCACCAAATATAATATATCCCCCCTCACAAAAATAAGAAAAATAGAGAAACATATTTTCTCATCAACAAAGCATATTTTACATAAACATATTTAAAAATTTTCAAGTAACAAAATGACATATTTGAACCATTTTTCAGTTATTTTATTGTCTGAAAAAAATTTCAAATGTTATTTTATTGTCTGAAAAATGGTTCAAATATGTTATTTTGTTACTTGAAAAATTAAAAATATGTTTTGTTGATGAGAAAATATGTTTCTCTATTTCTTATTTTCGTGAAGGGGGATATATATTGTTTTTCGGCACTACCTTGTTCTCTATAGCTGATATAACATGAATTACTCCTATGTGGGATCAATAAAGTTCTTATTTTTGCCATCTGAGAAAATTAAATATATTATATTTGGTGCCTAACTGTTTCCCAAGTATATTAGTGCGTGTGTGAATGACTAAATGTAAAACGTACATTTCTTTGTAGAAAGGTGCTTTATGAAAATAACTCCATTTACTTGTATTAGTTTACAGCGCAGTCTTGCCACATCCAATATGGCGGCGGCGTTGACGTATCGCAGCAGCGGGCAAAACCACTCGATGGGGCGTCTACGTATATATGTCCATGGAACTGGGGACACCAGTGTGACCCGGTTTAAAGCGGTTCAAGCCGGTTTCTGACCAGTTGTGGGGAGGTCCAGACTCCTCCATCTACTGTTACAGTTTCTCTTCAGTGTTGGAGTCTCCCTCCGAACCTTCCGTTGGTTTAAACAGGAGGGTTTAGTCTTGTTGAGGGTCCAGGTCCCGGCCGGACCTGGACTCGGCCTCGGGCCCAGCCGGGCGAGGTGTAGCCGGCCCCCGGGCCCGGCGGCCCCCGCGGAGCCGCCCCCTGCTTGTTATGCGCGCTGCTGCCGGGGCTCCTGCCTGGAATGCTGATCAGGTTGACCTGATGGCAGGTGGGGCCGCTCTGTGTGGGGCCCTCCGGTCCCCCCGGTCCCCCCGTCCTCCAAACCTTTGTCCTCCAGCACAGAGCGGCTTTCACCCGGGCCGTCACTCACGCCGCTGAAGAGCAGCCCGAGCTTGTAGTTCTGAGCATCATTCCACTCGGCCGCTCCCGCCGCTCAGGCCCGGCCTGCAGCGGTTCAGAGCTCAGACTCCTTAAGTGAGTTTGTGGTAGTTTGAGATGCCGGTGCCCAGTGAGTCCCAGCGAGTCCTGAAAACCCAGCGAGTCCTGAAAACCCAGCGTGTCTCAGCGAGTCCTACCGAGTCCCAGCGAGTCCTGAAAACCCAGCATGTCCCCAGCGAAACCCAGCGTGTCCTACCGAGTCCCAGCTCAAAGACGACCTTAAACCTCCATCAAAACTCTGGCCGAGACTGGGCCTGACGGCTCCCTGAAGAAGATGGTGGGTTTTCCACCAAGTCCATCCCCGGCGCTGGTACAGGCGCGTGGGATCGTTAGCGGCTCCTTTTAGCGTGGTAGCATTAGATCGGACCCCAGCAGGTTCTGGAACTGCCGTAAACAACCCCAATGGAAATAAACGGTTAACAAAACAAGAGGGCAACACTAAGTACCACCTTTACTGCTGTGTAAGGAGTTCAGAAGGCTGCAGTCCTTAGAACTGATCAGATACGCTGACCTCTAAAAAAAATTCTGAGTTTGTCTGGTCTGAAGCGTTCGGATGTGTTAACATAATGCCAAGATATGAGCAGTTATCTTAGGCCCCGTTTACACGGAGCAAAAATGGTGGTGTTTTCATGCGTTTTGGCCGTTCGTTTACACGAAAACGAAGCTCAAAGTCACCAAAAACGATCATTTCTGAAAACTCCGGCCAAAGTGGAGATTTTCAAAAACTCTGTTTTCACGTTTGCTTGTAAACGGAGGGAAACAGAGATTTAGGCTTCAGAACGTCACATTATGCAACAGAAACGTCACCAGCGTCATGTGTGCGACCTGTGTTTACAATTTGTTTGGCCACCGTCAATATTTTCTTGTATTCTACTTGTTTTATATTTTAAAGTCACACTTAAAAGTAACTCCACTTCTCTGTCACTCCAAACGAAAGACTCTCGTTCCGTCTTGGAAGTAACTGGCAGTCAAGGCTGATTTATGGTTCCGCGTTACACCAACGCAGAGCCTACGGCGTAGGGTACGCGACGACGCGCACCGTACATAGGCTACGTCGTCGATTTAACACAGAGCCATATTATTCAGGCTTCACACGTGTCATTTGTTGATGTTTTTTTCCAGGATTCTGATTGGCTAGCATGACTTTATGCTTCTCGTTACACTGCCCCCTGCAGGTTTGGATGCTCATAGCACCTTAACAGAGTATTTATGCGGGTTCGTGTAAATGAGGATATTTTTCAAAACGTAGAGGGGGAAATATCCGTTTTTTGTAAATACCCAGCTATGTGTAAACGTGGCCTTAGAGAAACAGTTGCTGCTGCAAATCAAGTTGTAAAAGGTTATAGATCATTTTGACATTTGATGAATGACAGCTCTTCATCACTGAAGGTCCAAAAATATCTGAAGTGAAACCGTCATAAAGGAGGAGGATCCAAGTTCCTTAAATGCTGAGTCATAATGGAAAACACTGAGTCATGGGGGACCTGGGTCTTTTTTTTCAGTAGTAAAGCACCAAGTTGTTTTTCGGAGGATGTATTTTCTTTTACAAACATCCATCAGCATCATCTGATTGTCAACAGAAAGATTACAACGGTACAAGCTCTTGCTCTTGAATCTGAAACTTGAGTCAGATGTTTGGGAACCATGTTGGACGTGTCTCTGCAGCAGCAACGTCCAGATGTTTCAGCTTCTGCTGCAGGGACTGATCACAGGATTGTTGAAGGATGTGCTCCAGTGGTGTCTGGGAGTTCTGCAGGGATGGATGAATGAAGAGCTGCAGGTCTGGATGAATGGATGAAGAGCTGCAGGTCTGGATGAATGAATGATGAGCTGCAGGTCTGGATGGATGGATGGATGGATGAAGAGCTGCAGGAATGAATGAATGAATGAATGAATGAATAACTGCAGGACTGAATGAATGAATGAGGAGCTGCAGGCCTGAATGAATGAATGAATGAATGAATGACGAGCTGCAGGCCTGAATGAATGAATGAATGAATGAATGAATGACGAGCTGCAGGCCTGAATGAATGAATGAATGAATGAATGACGAGCTGCAAGCCTGAATGAATGAATGAAGAGCTGCAGGCCTGATCCAGACTCTGGCAACACCAAGTACCTCCTGACTGCTTCCATAGGATTGACTGTAAATTGTAGCCAGATGTTGGACTAACCGTCAGCAGCTGTCAGCCAGGTTCAGGTCTGGACCTGGATTCTTTTATTCTTCATCATTCTGATGTAGACCTGCTGCTGCTAGGACCATTTCCTGTCACGTGACCCAGTTTCAGCCCGTCTTCACCTGTCAGACCGATGTCTTCACACATGTCTCTGGAGGACTCTGGTCTACAGAGGAGTTCATGATCCACTCAGGGACAGGTGTCCGTGTCCAGGTCCAGACCAGCATCCCTCCACCACCGTGCTTGAAAGCAGGTCTGAGGTGGTTCTGCTGGTTTCCTCCAAACACGGTTCTGGACATGAAGACCAGACATGTCCATGTTGGTCTCATGTGTCCAGAGGACATGGTTCAAGTTTGTGGACCTCGGTCCTGGTTCCAGGTGCAGGTTTGTGGTTCCAGGTGCAGGTTTGAGGACCTCGGTCCTGGTTCCAGGTGCAGGTTTGAGGTCCTCGGTCCTGGTTCCAGGTGCAGGTTTGAGGACCTCGGTCCTGGTTCCAGGTGCAGGTTTGAGGACCTCGGTCCTGGTTCCAGGTGCAGGTTTGAGGTCCTCGGTCCTGGTTCCAGGTGCAGGTTTGCGGACCTCGGTCGGTCCTGATTCCAGGTTTGAGGACCTCGACCTCAGACTGAAGAGGTTTTCTCCTCGAAGCTCTTCCAACTTGGCGTCCTGGTTCTGATGGTGATGTCCCGGTTTAAGGGGCCCACTAGCCTGCCGAGTCTAAAACGCAGCTGTTTGATTTCTTGTTTTCCACCTTGTATTCCTCTGAGGGTTGTAGGGTCTTGCCATAAAGTTCCTGGAACCTCCACACCTGAGAAAAATGTCTCGAGTAACTTGTAGTTCACACCTGGTTTCAGAACTCTCTCCAGGTTGATGCATCACTAATTGCTCGTCTAGACCGGCGTTGTTCTGGTCCTCGTTAGTCGCCGTCCTGCATGTTTCAGATGTTGCCGTGGTTCGACACTGCTGTTTTAGATGAAAGGATCTTCATTAGCTTGTCGTCAGATCTGACCCTGACGCCATCCTAACCCCTCACCTGAAGCAGGAAGACGTCTAAAACATGCAGGATGACGGACCTCGAGGACTGGACTTGAACACCCCTGTTAGTGTTCTGGACAACTGCTGATGCCGTTCCTTGTTGGCACTGTGTTAACACAGCTGAATGCTCCAGCCTGCTACTACTACTACTACTGTACTGCCACTGCTACTACCACTACTACCGCTACTACTGTTACTACTACTGCTACTGCTACTATTACTACCGCTGCTATAGGGCTGTTCGATTAATCGATTTTAAATCGTAATCGCGATTATGTAATTAGAACGATGTTAAAATGTGAAAATCGTAAAATCGATTTTTCACTTTTTTTTTTTTTTTTACCTTGTCTGCACACATATTAATGATTGATACCATATTAATGATTGATGGAAATACCTCTCAATACCTGCGACAAGTGTCCCATCGGAGAGGCTCTTTAGTGTAGGAGGGGGCGTTGTAACATGCCACCGGGCATCCCTCAAGCCAGATGCGGTAGACCGGCTCGTGTTCCTTGCAAAAAACTTGCAAATGTGAATAGCAAATGTAACGACTGACATTACACACCTCTACCTCCTTCATGGGTTGCATTATTATTTAGCATGCAAAGACCCAGTTTAGTTTAATTAGAAAATGTCTTGTTTTATTTAATTGGAAATATAACTTACTGTATGTTTGCAAGTGCTGATTTGCTGATTTTTTTTTTTCAGAGATAAAACTTTATATTTTATTATATTTTTTTAAACTTTTTTTCAACTTATTTTACAGAGTTTTGCACTTTATTCATTCATTTTTGGTTTAATAAGAGCAAAGTTTGCACTTAAAGCCCAATGGGGCAAATGTTCAATAAAAAAACAGTATATTTGAAATCATTTCTTTGCCTTTTGTCAATTGACAAAATAATCGTAATCGGATTTTGAGAGAAAAAAATCGAGATTTTATTTTTGGGCAAAATCGAACAGCCCTACGCTGCTACTACTGCTGCTGCTACTACTACCGCTACTACTGTTACTACTGCTACTATTACTGCTACTGCCGCTACTATTGCTACTACTGCTACAGCTACTGCTACCGCTACTACTGTTACTATTACTACTGCTACTATTACTGCTACGGCTACTACTACTACCGCTACTACTGCTGCTACTACTATTACTGCTACTGCTACCGCTATTACTGTACTACTACCATTACTACCGCTGCTACTGCTACCGCTGCTACTACTACTGTTACTACTGCTACTGCTACTACTACTACTACTGCTGCTGCCCCTACTACTAGTACTAAGAAGGGGTCATGTTGACAGACAGATTTAAGAGGGCGTAGTGCCGTTACCATGATGCATGTTTGGTGTTCCTGCGTGTGCTAGCGAGGGTTGCTAACATGCTCCTCTGCTCCTCCACAGCCCCATGTCGTACAGCAGCAGCCCCCAGCAGCCCAGCCCCGTGTCCATGCCCATGGTGAAGGCGGAGCCGGGGAGCCACTCGGCCTCCACGGGCACGGCGGCCTCCCACCGGGGGGCGCTGCAGGGGGACCTCCGGGACATGATCAGCATGTACATCCCCGGGCCGGGAGGGGAGGCCTCGGACCCGGCGGCGGCCCAGCGGAGCTACGGCAGCGTCCAGCAGCACTACCTCACCGGGACGGTGCCGCTCACCCACATCTAGGCCGACCCACCCGGGAGTCGTGGGAGGGGACCCCAGCTTCCCTCCGCGTCCTGAGGCAGTTTCCCCACGTTGAGCGGAGCTGCAGAGGCGTCGGCTGGTTCTGTGTCCCGGCGTCATCATCACCATCGTCACGAGCGGCTCAAGTACTGGTCCTGCTGGGTCAGCGCCGGCCCCTGATCCCGAGTTTGGCTCAAACTCCCGTTGCACAGTTGGCTCCGCGTTGACCAGACAGGAAGTGGACTCTGTGACTCCTTCTGCAGCCCGCTGGGTTCTGGTTCCGGTTCCTCAGAGATGTGCTGCTGCTCTTGCCGCCTGTAGTTCTTGTTTGCCATGTTTAGTTGTAGATTTAAGCCGTTTGTGTTCGCGTGCGCTGTCCTGCAGCTGTTTTAGTCTTTTCACTGAGTTTTGTTCCGTAGCAGGAGCCTCCGGACCGACGCCGGGTCTTCAGGAGGTTCCTTTCTTGTTTTTAATCAACTTTGTTGCCGAAACCCCGTGGTGGCGGGTTGCTGCTCCGCCGGTCTTGGACTCTTGAGTGTGGTCACCTGTTCTGGCCTGCGGACGGATGCCAGATGTATTTTTCTAAACCTTTTCTAGCGCCGGAACATGAATGTTTACAGGAAGTGTACTTTTCTACTGAAGTATTTTAGCGCAGACGTTGATGTACATGCTGCCTTGTAGAGTTCCTCCGTGTAAATACTGTTCATATTTCAGGCTCTTACACTAAGAGTTTGACTTTCTTTTAGAATAAACCTTTTTAATGACACTCATGAGCAGAACGTGTTAATAAAGTTTGAAGGAAGTTGAGTAAATGTGACGCGGAGCGTTCAGACCTGAACCTCCGGCTCCTCTGTGAAGTCCCCTCCCGTCTTCTGCAGCCCACAAACATGTCTTAGGGTGCTTTCACACCTGTCCCATTAGGAGCAATTGTTCCGAAACAGGGAGCGTTTCCCCCTAAAGATTGGTTCGTTTGGTATATGTGAACACAGCAATCGTGCTCGATGCGGGACAAAACAAGCGAGCCGAGATCTCCTAGGAGAGGTGGTTCTCGGCTCGCTGCCATTCCAGACCTGGAGCGGTTCGTTTGCAGAGAGAACTTAATCCACACAGCAACCGACACAACTCACTCATAACTCTCTTACGATGCTTTTTCCCGGGGTACGGAAGAGGAAACTCTTTCCGCGTTAATTTCTGACCAATGAGAGAACAGTTGGTTCGTGCATGGCATTTAACAGCTTTGAAACGCTACAGACGGTTGCCTTTTGAACACAAATGAAAAACAGAACAACTATCGATTTTAGCCCCTGAATCGGAACAAAACAAACGGGCCACAGGTCTGAAAGCACCCTTGGTTTCTGTTACTCTCAAAAGCCGTAAAAGGGCTTCTGTTTGGAGCCGCTGTTCCTGCCAGCGTGTCTTCTGAAGATCGGGATGGTTGTGGTCTCCAATGACCAGGGTCTACACCAGCCCAGTCCCGCACCTGGACCTTCTTCGTCCTCAGACATGTCTGCGTCTCCAGAGTGTCTCTTCACTAAGACGATCTTCGAAGACACTGAAACGACCCCGGACCACCACGGAAGCTGGATTCTGGACTGTGGTGGTCATCTCCTGGAGCTGGAGCTCTGCGTGTGGTTTCCTCCGTCCCTCACGGAGACCGTACAAACGTTCGGTGTCTAAACTGGAATGCCGACTCTAGCTCCAACTTGGACAGCTGACAACCCGACTTCAGAATCCAACATGGCTGCCACTTGGATCAACAGTTGTCTTTTGATTCTGACATCCTGCTGGCGTCACCAGCGGCGTGAACGAGAGACCACGTTCAGCCATGAGCTGGGATCTCTAACCGCTGCTGGATCATATCGTCGCAACTGGAGCACCAACATCAAGGAACTTAGGCCCAATCCCAATACTCCCCCTACTTTTCTTCACTACCCCTTAAAAAGAAGGGACAGATTTTAGGGCACTTGAAATCTTCCCAGGGGCCTGTCCCAATACTCCACCTACCCCTCGTTTTCATCCCTACTCCTAATCAGGAAGCTGAGAGCCAAAAGCTGTTTTAATTTCAGCTGTAGCGCTGTTAATATGCCACTTTATTAAGTTTTAATATTTTTTCACGCGTAAAAGTAACCGTTAAGATCCCCAACCTGGGCTCAGTTTATCCAAATAACGCCTGTTAAGAAATTTGCCCCGATGTTTTCGGAGATAAGAGCCGCCGGCCCGGAGCAGCAGCAGCTCACGTACAGACGTGATCCCCAGGTCAACCTGCGCCGTCGTCCCGGGGGAGAAACCTGCAGCTCTGTTGGGAATTACCCCTGGCTGAAATAAATCATTTAGGAAGATAAATGTTGGTTTAATAAATGAAAACAGTTGTAGCTACGCCTGTTAAGAAATTTGCTCCGAAAATTTGGGGATTTCTGCCTGCCAGCTCCGGAGCTGATTTATGGACGCAGAGCCTACGGCGCGCGTTGCCGCGTAACCTACGCCGTAGGCTCTGCGTTGGTGTAACACGGGACCATAAATCAGCCTTTATTCCGGCGAGGTTGCAACAACGGGGAAAATGAGTGATTATGTACATTCACTGAGTGAATATTATGAAAGTAAAATATATATTTCTCGCTAGAAATGTAATCAAAACGCATTTTTATGCAGAAACTAACTCAAAATATTGATTTTATTCACTAAAAAATAAGAAATATCCATTTTTTTTTTTTTGATTCAGTCCGCAAATGACGACGAAAAGCATTCTGGGAAATGTTTTTGTCCCTAGGTCAGCTCGTGAGGATCAGAAATCCCTACATCCGTAGGGAGATTCATAGCCACTACACTACTTTTCTTCACTCCCCCTAGGTGGAAAGAGGAATTGGGACACCACTACCCTCATGGGAACGCGCAAAATTTAGGGGTAGGGCTGAAAAGTAGGACTAGGGGGAGTATTGGGACAGGCCCTAAGTCCCGGTCCTGTACCGCTCCCGGACCCTAGCGGTTGGCAGGGGAACCACTAGCATCCGGGTCCAGCAGTGATTTCCTCCAGGTTAAAATGTCCAACTTTATAAATAAACATTTCCAGTCTGGTACAAACAGTTTTGGTTGTCATGGTTACAGTTCCCACCCACGACGACTGGACGGGGCGTTTTTATGCATCTCATCAGGTAAATGTTGGCGTGTGTCTGCGACGCGGCCGCTCCGGCCGTTGATCAACCGTCACCACTTCTGGGCTGTGGATGAAGATGGAACAACAGAGTCCTTCACTGGGACACCTGGAGCAGCAGGCCGTGTGGAGATGTCCTGCTGGAGTTCCTCCAGGGTGGTGGACCAGCTACCAGACCCTCGTCTGCCACGCCGACGTCTAACCCGCCCCTGAAGGCTGAAATATGGTTCTGCGTCAAAACGGCGCCGTGCCTACGGCGTGTGGTTTTCGTCCACGCAGACCACACGCCGTCACTGACGTGCACCTCCCGAAAATTGTAACTACGCGTCGAGGTGACGCAGACCACACGCAGACAGAGAGGGCTGTGATTGGTTCGCCTGGAAGCAACGCATTTCCAGTTTCCGGTTTGAAGCAGTCGTGAACTTTCAGGGCTCTTTTCTTCGTTTATGTGTGATTTTTTTTGTTTTGGTTTTTTGCACAATAGTTGTCCTTATTTCTTTGATTTACTGTGACCGGAAAAAGTCGGATAAACCATCCAGGAAAAGATCGCTAACTAGCGGTCGCGGGGGGTACTGCACCGCGACGAAATGGAGTGACGGAGAAGTCCGAAGAGTTCACGACGGCGTCACGGTGACGGCGTGTGCTCTGCGTTGGTGTGACGCAGAACCTTAATTCAGCCTTAACCCGCCCCTGAGACCCGCTGGTCTCGGTGGAAACCTGCTGGTCCCTTTGGGGACCTGCTGGTCTCGGTTCCAGCTCCAGCAGCGTTCGTTTCAGTAGCAACCCTTGAAATGAGGCCGTTCCAGAAACGTGGGGGTGACGTCCCAGCAGACTGGTCCAGTTCCTCCAGTCCAGGCTGGTCCAGTTCCTCCAGTCTAGTCCAGTTCCTCCAGACTGGTCCAGTTCCTCCAGACTGGTCCAGTTCCTCCAGTCTGGTCCAGTTCCTCCAGTCTGGTTCCAACGTCCAAACCTACGACGGAGTATTAGGGCCAAACAAAAAAACAAAAAAAGGAAATTACGAGAATAAAGTCATAATATTACGAGAATAAAGTCGTAAAATTACGAGAATAAAGTCATAATATTACGAGAATAAAGTCGTAATATATTATAAATATATAAATATAACTTCACAAGATGCTCAATATTCCTCATTTTAACACAGGGAGAAGAAGCTCTTCCTGTTAGAGTTCTCATAAATTATATTCTCATAATATTACGCCTTTATTCTCGCAACATTACGACTTTATTCTCGTAATGTTATGACTTTATTCTCGTAATTTTACGACTTTATTCTCGTAATATTACAACTTTATTCTCATAATATTACGAGTTTATTCTCGCAACATTACGACTTTATTCTCGTAATATTACGACTTTATTCTATTACGACTTTATTCTCGCAACATTACGACTTTATTCTCGTAATTTTACGACTTTATTCTCGTAATATTACAACTTTATTCTCATAATATTACGACTTTATTCTATTACGACTTTATTCTCGTAATTTTACGACTTTATTCTCGTAATATTACGACTTTATTCTCATATTACGACTTTATTCTATTACGACTTTATTCTCGCAACATTACGACTTTATTCTCGTAATTTTACGACTTTATTCTCGTAATATTACGACTTTATTCTCATAATATTACGACTTTATTCTATTACGACTTTATTCTCGCAACATTACGACTTTATTCTCGTAATCTTACGACTTTATTCTCGTAATATTACGACTTTATTCTCATAATATTACGACTTTATTCTATTACGACTTTATTCTCGCAACATTACGACTTTATTCTCGTAATTTTACGACTTTATTCTCGTAATTTCCAAATTTTTTTGTCTTAGTTTGGCCCTAATACTCCGTCGTACAAACCAGGTCCTCACTTTAAAGAAAGTCCAGTCCAGTCACATGACCGCGCAAACTGCCCAAACCGCATTTCATTTTCATTGACAGAAACTCTGGGAAGAAGACGAGGCTGTGAATGAGCTGGGATGGAGGGGTGGGGGGGGGGATTATTTACTTTTTTTTATTTTTATTTCCAGGCTCTTTTCAGATCCCCCCCCCTCCCTCCCCATCAGGAACCCTCCGTAATTGGCCGTTTCGGATCTTTGTCCGCTCCCTTTCAGGCCGCAGGTGCAGGCAGTAAAGCCGGGCGCCGCGCTCCTCCCCCCGGCCGGCTTTGTTCCCCCAAACCCCCCCAAAAAAACCCAAAAAACCCCCCCGCCGAGCAGAAAATTAGCGCTGCTTCTCGGGCTGCGTCCTCGGGCTTAACCCTTTCACCGCCCGCAGCCTTTCTCATGGAAATGGGACGGACCCGCACCCCCACCCTCCTGCACCCCCACCCCGGCTAATCTGTCAGGGAGGGGAGGGGGGGCCCGGGGGTGGGGGCCAGAATCTGGGACCCCTCAAACCTGGACTACATGAACTCTTAGATGGGCAATTTACTTTGTCATACACGCAAGGAAATGTTTGTTTTTTCTGTGTAAGAGACAAAGACCAGGCAGGAGAAAAATAAAATGATAAAATAAAATTTGATTGATTTGATTTATTTTGTACATGTAAAAAAACAATTCAAGAGAAGATAAGAAACGAAAACAAAACAAAGAATGTCATACTTTAACACTTGATATCTTAATTTACATGTGCAAAAAGGAGTAGGAAGAAGTGTACATTTATTTAATCCTACCCCCATTCACTAATCATTTCAGCCATATTTATAAATACTCACACACTGTACTCACACCTGCTAAATAACAGTATTATTATTATAATTATATACTGTAAAATAAAAAATACAAATACAAATACAAATATTTTAGAGGAGGAAGATTTTTTTTCATTATGCGTTTCGAGAAAAAAGTCAAAATGTTGAGAAAAAAGTCAAAATTTCGTGAATAAAGTTGAACTGTTGAGGAAAAAAGCACAAATATCGACTTTGATTTTATTTTATTTTGTATATGTAAAAGACAGCAATTAAAAGAGAAGATAAGAAAATGAAACAAAGCAAGCAAAAAAAACAAAAAAACTAAGAAAGAACACTTAATATCTTAATTTACATGTGCAAAAAGGAGTAGGAAGAAGTGTAAACGTATTTAATCCTACCACCATTCACTAATCATTTATTAACCAGTATTTATAACTAACTATACTATAATTATACTCACACACTGTACTCACACACATACCTATACATACACATTGTTTAGTATTTCTATATATTTGTAAACACATGCCCATATAAATATACTTATTTACACCATACTATCTCTATATTAACTCCATCTGCTCTATATCTATATATATCTACATACACACATACATATACATACATACATCCATCCATCCATCCATCCATCCATCCATACATACATACATACATACATACATACATACATACATACATACATACATACATACATACATACATACATACACACACACACACACACACACACACACACACACACACACACACACACACACACACACACACACACACACACACACACACACATACATACACACACACACACACACACACACATACATACACACATGCATACATACATACATACATACATACATACATACATGCATACATGCATACATACATACATACATACATACATGCATACATACATACATACATACATACATACATACATACATACATACATACATACATACATACATACATACATACATACATACATACATACATACATACATACATACATACATACATACATGCATACATACATACATGCATACATGCATACATACATACATACATACATACATGCATGCATACATACATACACACATGCATACATACATACATACACACACACACACACACACACATACATACACACACGCATGCATACATACATACATACATACATACATGCATACATACATACATACATACATGCATGCATACATACATACATACATACATACATACATGCATACATGCATACATGCATACATGCATACATACATACATACATACATACATACATACATACATACATACATACATACATACATACATGCATGCATACATACATACACACATGCATACATACATACATACACACACACACACACACACACACATACATACACACATGCATACATACATACATACATACATACATACATACATACATGCATACATACATACATACATACATGCATGCATACATACATACACACATGCATACATACATACATACACACACACACACACACACATACATACACACATGCATACATGCATACATACATACATACATATATACATACATGCATACATACATACATACATACATACATACATGCATGCATACATACATACACACATGCATACATACATACATACACACACACACACACACACACATACATACACACATGCATACATACATACATACATACATACATACATACATACATACATACATACATACATACATACATGCATACATACATACATACATACATGCATGCATACATACATACATGCATACATGCATACATACACATATAATTAGCTGCCCATTTCTGTACATAAATATAAACAAATCTACCCATTCACCCAATAGTTTTATATCAGGCCCCTAAAGCCGCTAAACCCCTTCCTCTTTGTACCTTGTGAAAATCATGTTTTTATATTTGTTTTTAAACTGGTTAATGTTTGGACATTGTTTTAATTTCTTTATTCTTGTAATTGTATTTCAACATGAATCTCGACATTTCAACTTTTTTCTCAACATTTCAACTTTTTTCTCGAAGTGCACAATAAAAAAAAAATCTTCCCCTCTCAAATATGTTTTCTTCTGCATGACCCTAATACCCTTCCGTATAATACTCTTGCGTAGATCACAGACGGCCTAAGAGACCAATGAATCCAGGTTTGAGTGGAGTAAATCAGAATCTTCAGCACCGTCACAAACTGCTATTTACCCGAGTTTTAATCAAAGAAGTTGGATGTCGTTTCAACACTTTTGAGGGTCAGATCCAAGTTTTGGGGTCTGGATCTTGTAGAACTTAAGTGCGATGGGGAAACTGAGACAAGTTCACCTTTTTTCTGTTAAAGTTCAAGACGTAAATGGTCCAGATTTATGAATCTAATGATAAAATAAAAGATGAGCTGTCAAACGAACCTGCACAGGAACATCAACCATTGACCAAACTATGATTTCATTAAGAAATTCCTTATTTCTGTTTTGATATTTTTATTAGGGGGTAAGGCACAGTTGAACAGGAATAAACAAAAAAAAGATATACAGTCTACCTCCTTTTTTTTTTTTTTTTTTTTTTGGGATTAAGAACAGAACAAAAAATCCACACAAAACAATGACAAATACACGAAAATTATTATATTCTTATATATAAGTAATATTTAAGTATTTAAGCTAAACAGTATGAATTAAAAAAATAGATGAGTAAAAAGGGGAAAAAAAAAAACAAAAAAAAAACCCAAAAACAAAAGAAAAGTAAATAAAAAGATAAATAAAAAGGAGGAAGAAAGAGAGGAATGAGAGAAGAGAGGGAGGGGGGGGGGATCCGTCAATCAGGAGGCAGGGACTGGAGAGAGTGGAAGAATGTAAGAAAGGGAAGCCACTTATTATAAAATTTGTTGCAACTACCCTTCAGTGAATATTTAATCTTTTCCAGCTTCAGAAAAAACATGGTGTCGTTGAGCCACTGGGTACTAGAAGGAGCCTTAGTCGACTTCCAGTGGAGAAGAAGGTGGCGTCTTGCCAGTAAGGAAGTAAAAGCCAAAATGTCTATTTGGTTTGAAGTAAACCGGCCATGGTCCTCTGGGAGCCCGAATATGGCAACATGGGGGGAGACTTTTATATTCACCGAGAGTATTTTTGACATGGTGTCAAAATAATTCGACCAAAAGCGAGAAAGTAGTGGGCAAGAGTAAAACATATGGGTTAAATTGCAGGACGAGGCATGACATTTGTCGCATTCGTCAGTGACACTGGGATAGATCTGTGAGAGTCGAGCTTTAGAAAAGTGGACTCTAAACAGTACTTTAAACTGTATAAGTGTAAGACGAGCGCAGGATGAACTTGTGTAAATTTTTTTTAAGAGCAGCGTCCCACCAGTCATCCTCCAAATTTAGATCCAGTTCATCTTCCCAGACAGCCCTAACTTTAATAACTGGAGAGAGATCGAAAGACAGAAGGTCATCGTAAACCTTAGAGATCAGTGATTTTTGAAGTGGATCATGGTTTAAAAGCACCTCCCACTGTAGAGTCGGCGGAGAGGATGGAAAAACTGGAAACAAAGCTTTAGCGCAGTGTCTAATCTGAAAGTATCGAAAGAGATGAGAAGGCGGGAGATTAAATTCACCTGAGAGATCTGCAAAGCTGCGAAAGATACCATCCTTGTAAAGATCTCCAAAACTTTTCAGGCCCTTATTATGCCATATGAGAAAGGTTGAATCTGTAAGCGGAGGTCGAAATAAATGATTGTTCAGTAATGGAGCTAAAGTAGATGCTGACTTAAATTTGAAGTGTTTCCTAAATTGATACCAAATTTTAAGTGTGGAGTGAACCACTTGATTATTTGTAAAGACAGAGAGGTTGGATGGAATAGATGAGGTAAGTAGAGCAGGTAAAGAGGATGAAATGCATGACTGTGCCTCCAAATTACACCATGGCATATTCACCGATTTGAACCAAAATGAAATTTTTTGAATATGTGCTGCCCAATAATACAGTTGGAAATTGGGAAGTGCCAGTCCGCCATTGAATTTACATCTCTGAAGTGTGGATTTGCGGATTCTAGGAGCCTTCCCACACCATAAGAAGTCAGAAATAGTTTGATCAATTATTTTAAAAAAGTGTTTTGGTAAGAAAAGTGGAAGACAATGGAACAGAAATAGAAATTTGGGCAAAATATTCATTTTAACTGCGTTAATTCTTCCAATTAATGAAAGAGGTAAGCTTTTCCATCTATGGAGGTCAGATTTAATTGTAGACATTAAAGGTGAGAGATTAGCAGAAAAAAGAGAGCTTAACGTTCTGGTTACGTTGATCCCAAGATACCTAAAGCCGGAAGGACTAATCTTAAAAGGGATATCTGACTGTACGAGCTGTGTTGCTGAGTCATTAATGGGATAGCATTCACTTTTAGATACGTTCACTTTATAGCCTGAGAAAGACCCGAATCTCTGGAAAGCAGATAAAATTGAAGGAATGGAGAGGACAGGATCCGAGACATATAACAGTAAGTCATCAGCGTAAAGTGACAGCTTATATTCTGTTCCCAATCGGGAGATCCCAGTAAAAGTGGGGGAGGACCTCAGAAAGATTGACAGGGGCTCTATAGCTAGTGCGAATAATAGGGGAGAGAGGGGACACCCCTGTCTGGTGCCACGGGCTAGAGTAAAAAAATTGGACTGAATGCCATTAGTGGAAACGCTTGCTTGTGGAGACGTGTAAAGGAGACGAATCAAAGAAATTAACCCATTCCCCAGCCCAAACTTCTTCAGTACAGTAAATAAATAGTCCCATTCAATCCTATCAAATGCCTTTTCAGCATCGATCGAGATTACGACTTCAGGTGTTGTGGTGACAGTTTTAGAGTGAATAATATTTAAAAGTGTCCGCACATTAAAGAATAACTGTCGCCCCTTAACAAATCCTGTCTGTTCATTTGAGACAATAGTTGGCACAATGTTCTCCAAGCGATAAGCCAAGGCTTTAGCAAGGATCTTAGCATCTACATTTATTAACGAAAGAGGTCTGTATGAGCCGCAGAGAGTTGGATCCTTATCTTTTTTTAAGAGGAGACTTATGGAGGCTTGCCTTAAAGTGGGAGGGAGAGTGCCATGTTCCAGTGATTCCTTATAAACAGCATGCAATAAAGGGGACAATTTATCCTGAAATTTCTTAAAAAATTCCACTGGAAATCCATCAGGGCCAGGAGCTTTGTTATTTTGCATACTTCTCACAGCGAGATTAATTTCTTCTACCGTTAATGGCGAGTCAAGATTTTTAGCAGCATCGGAGCCTATAACAGGAAAGTTGAGGCTATCTAAGAATGAATTCAATTCAGTGGAGCCAGATGGAGATTCAGACGTATATAAAGAGGAATAAAATGAGTGAAAGACAGAATTAATGGCGGTGGGATCCTGATGCAATGAGCCTGATGAATCTTTTATCTGAAGGATCATACGTGAGGCTGCCTGGCGACGTAACTGATGAGCCATGAGCCGACTTGCCTTGTCTCCATGTTCATAATATACGGAGCGTGATCGTAAGAGAAGTCGCTCTGCGTCATTAGTGGTAAGGAGATCAAATTCAGTCTGTAAATCGACACGTTGCTTAAGAAAACTGGGAGAGGGGCAAGTAGCAAGTTGTTGGTCCAATTTTGTGATCTTAGTAGAGAGTTCTTGTAATTTGGCTTTCCGGGACTTATTCAAGTGAGCAGAGAAGGAGATAATTTGTCCCCGCAAATATGCTTTTAATGATTCCCACAGCAGTGAAGATGAAATTGGTTCCATATCATTTTTATTTATAGAGATGTAATCATCAATTTTAGCTGTAATACAATTGGTGAACTTATCATCTGAGAGAAGTAATGTATTGAACCTCCAAGATGTTGAGTAGCGTGGCTGTGAAGAGAACTGAATATCCAAAGAAAGAGGAGCGTGGTCGGAGATCACAATAGGATGATAATCAACAGACAGTACTTTGGGAATTAGTTTAGCATCAATAAAATAATAATCAATCCGAGAGAAAGATTGATGCATCTAAGAAAAGAAGGAATATTTTTTGGTACAAGGGTTATAAAATCTCCAAGGATCGGTGCAACCGTTCTTGGACACAAAATCTGAAAGAGACCTCGACATTGAAGAAGGAGTCAGATTTCGGGGGCTGGAGCGGTCTAGTTTGGGGTCAATTACGCAGTTCATATCCCCGCCAATTATAAGAAGACTGTCGTTCAATGAGGGGAGACATTCAAAAAGCTTGTTCATAAAGTGTGGGTTGTCAAAATTGGGGGCATATATATTAACTAATAATATGGGAATATGAAATAGCGTACCCGCCACAATTAAGTATCTGCCGTTTTTGTCTGAAATCACCTTAGATGCTGAAAACTGCATTGACTTACCAATTAATATAGCAACCCCCCTGGCCTTAGAGTTGAAATCAGAGTGAAACACCTCAGAAACCCAGGGACATTTAAGTCTGACCTGGTCTTTGGTGCGCATGTGGGTTTCCTGAAGGAACACTAAGTCAGCTTTAAGACGTCTCAGGTGAGCAAATATTCTCGATCTCTTAATTGGACTCCCCATGCCTTTAATATTCCAGCTCAACAACCTCACAGAAGTACCAGTATTAGTGGCCATATGTTAAATTCCTAAAGATAGAGATGTACCGAATGCGGATCCCCAAGGAAGGAAAGGAAAGAAAGGGATGGAGGGAGGAAAGAAAGAAAGAAAGAAAGAAAGAGAAAGAAAGAGGAAAGAAGAAGAAAAAAATAAAAAATAAAAAATAAATAAATAAATAAATAAATAAATAAATAAATAAATAAATAAAAAAAAAAAAAAAAAAAAAAAAAGGGGGGGAAAATTGAAAACAACAACAAACTTAACCTACTGAACCCCCCACCCCCCAATTGCACTTACAACGACCCCATCCCCAAACGATGGAGAACCCAGTGCAAACTCCAGAAGGAGTCAGATCCCTGAAAAGAACACTTACGGCTTTAAGCATAACTAACAAGATAATAACTAACAAGCTTCGTGTTGAGCTCCTGCAAGCCCAGCAACATTAACAGAGAGGTACAACCAATCACGACCAAGTTAAACTGAAAACCACATACCGTGTATATATGGGAGAGAGAAAAAAAAAAAAACGACACTGATGAACTGAAAAAAGTTCAACTAGACTTTGAGCGACGTGATGAAAGCGCTGGCCTCCTCTGCCGACCTGAACTCCCTTTCTGCGCCGTTGTGAGTGATGCGGAGGCGGGCGGGGTACAGCAGACCGTAGCG
Source organism: Cololabis saira (assembly GCF_033807715.1). Lineage (NCBI taxonomy): Eukaryota > Metazoa > Chordata > Actinopteri > Beloniformes > Belonidae > Cololabis > Cololabis saira. Next base: position 11,056,174 of record NC_084606.1, on the reverse strand, counting down.
GATCCCCGGGATCTCGCGGAGCCGGCGGCGGACGTCATTAAAGGCGGCTCGGGCACGGGCCGTCTTCTGGGTGTGGTCGGGAAAGACAGAAAAAGTCAACTCTCCACACGTAATCCGTTGCTGAGCCCTGGCTCGGCGCAATATATCCACACAGTCTGTATGATAGTGCAGACGGGCGATGATGGGACGAGGGCGCTCTCCGGGCTTCGGCTTCGGCTGGAGGGTGCGGTGCGCCCGGTCCAGGAGAGGCTCCTTCTCCAGGCTGAAAGCCTCCTTGAGCAGAGAGGGAATATCCGTAACAGCAGAAGAGGTGGAAAAATCTTCAGGAATTCCCACGATCCGTATGTTATTGCGCCGGGATCTCGCCTCCAGATCCTCGCATTTACCATCCAGCCTCATCAGTTCAGCTGACAGATGCTCCACTTTAGCCTGTAAGGTTGTGATGTCATCGGTGCAGGATGAAAGAGATGTTTCCATTTCAACCACGGTGTTCTTCAGAGCGCGCACATCAGACTGGATGTTTGTAATGCTTTTTGATAATTCCGACTTCACCGCTTGCAGCTCAGTCTTGATGCTCGACAGGTTTTCATTTAAAGCAGCCTGAAGCTCCGCTTTAAAAACAGCCGCCATCTCAACGCGGAGTGATGCGAGCAGCTCGGCCTTAAAGTCGTGTGAAGGAGCGGCCCCGGCGGCCTCGGCCAGGCTGGACGGGGGGTCACCACGAGGCGGGGATGCTGCGTGCGGAGAGGGCCGCGGCGGTGGTGCGGATAGTTTGAGTTTTGGAGGCATTTTGGTCGGCAAAAATACGGGGCCAAAGTAGAATAATGAAGGTCGGGAAAAATAAACCGAAGGAAGATGAAAAAGCTGTACCAAAAATAGATAATTTTAAAGGTTGTTGCAGGAGCTCAAAAAAACACGTCCTAGTCCATTAGTCGCTACACCGGAAGTCTCGAAATTCCTTATTTCTGACTTTATAAACTTGCAAGTTAACAAAAGAAAAGTTTCTCTTTGTTTTGATTTAATAGTCACAAATTTGTGAGGAAACTGTCCAATCAGTCGCAAACCAGATGACACAAATGAGAGGTAGAATTGAAGTGTTTCTCAGTATTTGTGTGTACTTTTGTATTTACGCTGGTGGTTCGCCTTGGGATCATAACTTAGGTAGTCGTGCTAATAAATCTTTTATTCTGATAAAAACAGAATCCTAATCTTGTTAAATTTCCCCTTCAAAGTTAAAGACAGATATTAACCGAAGTAGTCAAAATTAATATGCACAACAAAATACTGGAGACCAGAGGGTTGTTTCACGAAACCAGGGGTCCGTTTCACAAAGCAGGTTTAGTGAAAACTCTGAGTCTGTTAACCCTGAAATGAGGGAAACTCTGAGTTTTCCGTTTCACAAAGGGAGGTAACTCAAACCAGAGAGAGAGAGGTAACTCTAGCCTGTTTCACAAAGAGAGGTAACTTAAGCTCTCGGTCAGTTACCGTAGTAACAGACTCTCTGAACCTAACCTGGTCGGGACCAGGGGTCCGTTTCACAAAGCAGGTTCAACAAACTCTGAGTCTAATCCTGAACTCTTAGTTGATCTACTCTGAGATCGGAAACTCTGAGTTTTCGGTTCCAGAACAGCGGATTTGAGTTAATTTACTCAACTCTAAGTAGTTTCACCTGGAGTTAAGCTCGTATCAAAAGCCAACATCTATAGAGCCCTGATACGATTCACCATGGCAACCGGCGACAACAAAAGATCCACATACTTCACGCCGTGTCCTTTTTCACCCGAATGGAATTAGAGATTTGAATGCGCGCATACGGCGAATTTGAACATGTTTTTCGAAAAAAGAGTAACACCGCAGCACACAATATAATATAAAATTAATTTAACAGATCTCTACATCATTCACCTGCAATCCTGTGGAACTCCTTGATGGCTTGGACAGGTTTATGATAATAGGCTTGCCACCCGTCCCTGGAAATACGGAATTGTTCCGTAATTGGGAATTAAAGGAGCATGAGGCTCCTTTTAAGAAATTAGACTCTCTAGCGCCACCCTTCACCACGACGGCCGTCAGGGGTACTGCAGCCAACAGCGAAGCCGGCACGGGAGAACGGGGAGAACGCGCATGCAGCGTCATGTGACGTCACATCCGCAGCCCAGCGCGGGAAATTCGGACCCCGAATTGCAAGGATTAACATATATTGCTTTGCCTGTAATGAGACTATGTACTGTAATGTACATGTATTACGCGGTCTGATAACCATCTCCCGATGAATATTTAATTATCTGCGCATTAATTCTGCACCTTCAACAATTGTTTCTTCATCAAAAAAGACATGCCATGTTCGTGACAATGGACTTCTAATATATATATATAGGGGAGAACGGGGTGATTTGAGCCTGTGGGGAAGTTGAGCAACCCCTTGTTTATGAACAACCATAGACAAATTTGGTCACGTGACCACATGTGTTTGAAGAGTCATCCATTGTACTCACCCTGTGATGGAGAGAGGCTGATCGAGTAAGTGGTAAGCATATTTAAGTTCAAAAAACTGTTTTTTGCTGTTCAAAGTGAATTTTTCATGTTCAAGGAGTCGTGATTCTTGCGTCTGAACAATTAAAGACAAGTTTGAACAAATCTCACATATGTGTTAGTGGCAGAGGTGGACAGAGTACTCAACCCCAGTACTTGAGTAAGAGTACAAATACTACTGGTCAAAATTTACTCCGTTACAAGTAAAAGTAGCTCAGTCAAAATATTACTCGAGTAAGAGTAGAAAAGTACTTGCTTTTAAAGGTACTTAAGTATCCAAAAGTAAATGCTTTTAAATTTACTTTAAGTATAAGTAAGAGTAAGAGTAAATTTCTTATTTTCCACATCAGTAAATTACTATATTTTTTCTAAATTAATTTAAGGATCTTTTAACTCGTTTCTGAGAATTAACTCTTTGAAACCAGCTGCACTGATGTGCTGCTTTTAGAACCACAATGTTATATAAAACCTGCAGAAACACCAAAAACAAATCAAATGAATGGGATCATAAGAGGACAGCAGATGATGCAGAGTTTATTAACTTTCTTCTCCTGACGCAGGCGTAGCCATTGTTGCGGCTCTTGACTTGTTGCGGCTCTGTCTTGACAAACGCAGGCTACTTTGGCGGTATCGTTTTGAGGAGGCTTGACGTATTTCCGCTTTACGTACATCCCAGTGGAGAGCGTGCACTGTGATAGGTCTCCTCCTTTGACAAAAACAGCTTGTGTCCAATAGGATTTTAGGGAAGAAGAAAAAAGAGCAGACCTGAAAGTAACGAGTACTTTTCAGCCTTCCTAGAAATTTACTCGAGTAAAAGTAAAAATATTTGTCTTGGAAATGTGTTCAAGTAAGAGTAATAAGTACCAAAGAAATCTAATACTCAAGTAAAGTACAAATCCTCTGGATATGTACTTAAGTACAGTACTCAAGTAAATTTACTCTGTTACTGTCCACCACTGGTTAGTGGATTAGGAAGTTATAATATGAGGCTATACTTTTAGCATGATGTTAGCTCTAAACTGCTGGATGATACAAGTTGGTTAAAATGGCAGGGGTGGGGTAATTTTAGCCAAAAGGCCTGGGGGATGTTGAGCCAGTCAGTGGCTCAACTTCACCCACTTATTATTATTATTATTAAAGTATTATGTTACTGTAATATGTACATTGCATTCTTACATTTTACCACCACAAATGATGTGACATTTTGAATTTTAGACCAGAAACCATCTTGCCACGCCACTATAAACGGAAGACAGACAGGGCTTCAAATCCTCTTGTGGATTTGGACAGAGCAGTGGCAGAGGTACAGAATTGGAAGTCCATTCGTCCGGTGGCACCTTTCCAGATGAAGATTATGCCCCATCCATGGTCACAGACAGGCCAAATCCCGAGGAGCCAGCAAACAGAGCTGACCTGCCTGTAAAATCAACTCATGCCATGAGTCCTGATTGCTCAGCAGTTCCAGACCTAGAGATGCCACCTGCTACTTTATCTGAACCATTGAACAGAATCATCAGTCCTGAACACTCGTCCACAAGTGATGCTACTGGTTCTCCTGCCCATTTGGGGTATGTGTCCCCAGAAGACATACTTCCCTTCCCTAAAGGCACACCAACTAAACCTAGAATAAAAAGGAAGAAAGTGAAAACAAAAATCTTGACCGACACTCCAGAAACCCTGGAGCTGGAGAAGGCACACAATGACAGAGCAAATAAAAAGACTGAAAAGCAGAAGAAAAAGACTCTGAAAGGGTCGAAACTACGACGGAGTATTAGGGCCAAACAAAAAAACAAAAAAAAGGAAATTACGAGAATAAAGTCATAATGTAATGAGAATAAAGTCGTAAAATTACGAGAATAAAGTCATAATATTACGAGAATAAAGTCGTAAAATTACGAGAATAAAGTCATAATATTACGAGAATAAAGTCGTAATATATTATAAATATATAAATATAACTTCACAAGATGCTCAATATTCCTCATTTTAACACAGGGAGAAGAAGCTCTTCCTGTTAGAGTTCTCATAAATTATATTCTCATAATATTACGACTTTATTCTCGCAACATTACGACTTTATTCTCGTAATGTTACGACTTTATTCTCATAATATTACGACTTTATTCTCGTAATTTACGACTTTATTCTCGTAATGTTACGACTTTATTCTCGTAATTTTACGACTTTATTCTCGTAATATTACGACTTTATTCTCATAATATTACGACTTTATTCTATTACGACTTTATTCTCGCAACATTACGACTTTATTCTCGTAATTTTATGACTTTATTCTCGTAATTTTACTACTTTATTCTCCCAACATTACGACTTTATTCTCATAATATTACGACTTTATTCTATTACGACTTTATTCTCGCAACATTACGACTTTATTCTCGTAATTTTACGACGTTATTCTCATTATATTATGACTTTATTCTCGTAATTTCCAATTTTTTTTGTCTTAGTTTGGCCCTAATACTCCGTCGTACGAAACAAATCAGAACCAAGAAAAAAAACTGTTGTCTACAGTCGCTCAGATGATGATAGTGACAAGAATCTGTCTGCTGGTGACTTCGTCATTGTGAACTTTGCAGGTAAAAAAAAAATCCTATAATTACATTGGATTGGTGGAGAACGTTGAGGGCACTGACATCGGTGCAAAGTTTCTGAGGCAAAGTTGTGATGGTTCTGTGAATGAAAAGCCCAACTTCACATTCAAAGAGAATGATGAAGGACTCATCCCTGGAGGTGATGTGCTCATGAAACTCCCAAAACCGCAAAAACTTGGGGGAACAGCCAGAAGGGAGAAGACGTTCGTATTCCCGTGCAGCATTGACAAGTGGGATGTTGAGTAGTAGCCTTGAAGTTCATTTTTTTCTTCATTGTTAACAATAAAACATTTAAGGTGTCATTTTGTGTTGAATTTGTCTTGCTTTGATATGGCATTAAATGAGGTGAAAATGTTAAGTTTTACTTCAACATAATCAGTGGCACAATTTACCCCCCTGTGGCTCAACTTAGGCCACGTTTACACGTAGCCGGGTATTTACAAAAACGGATATTTTCCCCTCTACGTTTTCAAAAATATCCTTGTTTACACGGACCCACATGAAAACGCTGTTAACGTCATGCCAGCCAATCAGAATACTGGAAAAAACATCAACAAAGGACACGTGTAACTTCCAGTTAACGCAGAGCCTACGGCGTAGGGTACGCGGCGACGCACACCGTACGGCGCGCATCGCCGCGTACCCTACGCCGTAGGCTCTGCGTCGATTTAACGCGGGACCATAATTCAGGCTTTACTTCCAAGACGGAACGAGAGTCTGAGAGAATTTAAAACAGGTAAAATAAAAGAAAATATTGACGGTGGCCAAACAAATTGTAAACACAGGTCGCACTCATGACGCTGCTGGTGACGTTTCTGTCGCATAATGTGACGTAAATCTCAGTTTTCCTCCGTTTTCTCTGTTTAGACGCAAACGTGAAAACTGAGTTTTTGAAAATCTCCACTTTGGCCGGAGTTTTCAGAAATGATCGTTTTTGGGGGCTTTGACCTCTGTTTTCGTGTAAACGAACGGCCAAAACGCATGAAAACGCCTCCGTTTTTGCCCCGTGTAAACGGGCCTTTATCCTCTCCCTAGGCTCAACTTATCCCTCACCGGGGGCAAGTTGAGCCAAGAGACCACTTTTTTTTGAAAAGTCATATTTTGAAAACAGTTAATTTTAGATCAAAGGTGATTATTCCCATGGATGCACCACACCCTGAAATATATGTACATATTTTAGTTGGAGACATTACTGTCATGCCCTCACTTTAAAGATGCCTTAAGTAAAAACTGGCTCAATTCACCCCGCTCTCCCCTACTGACTCTGTTTTTAATGACAGACGGCAGAACTTCGCCAAAACTCGCCTGCTGACTGAATGAATGAGGAAATCAAATGTGCGTGTGTCTCTGAAAGAGGTGGAGACGCAGAGAAACTCCAGGTTCATTGACATAAACCTGGTCCCGACCAGGTTAGGTTCAGAGCGTCTGTTACTACGGTAACTGACCGAGAGCTTAAGTTACCTCTCTTTGTGAAACAGGCTAGAGTTACCTCTCTTTCTCTGGTTTGAGTTACCTCCCTTTGTGAAACGGAAAACTCAGAGTTTCCCTCATTTCAGGGTTAACAGACTCAGAGTTTTTACTAAACCTGCTTTGTGAAACGGACCCCTGGTGTGTTGGAACCAACTGAGCGGGTTTAGTCATCATGGGTTCAAGTAACCTCAAGATGAGACTTTAACTCACTGTTTGTTAAACCTCCTTCTTGGAATACCCCCCAGGTAACTTGTAATTTCTGGTAGATTGTTATACTTGATATGTTGGGTCGACACGGATTCTTAGACTTAAAGGAGCTTGAGGCAGGATTGAGGCAGGATTTATGAAAAAAATTTGTATACGTTTTAAGTTTTCTAGTAATAATGTCAGATGAAGCGTTCCAAACCCAAAAGAATGAGCCCTCTAGCGTATCTCTCCGTTGCCTTGAACAGGCTGTGTGCTGCAAAATGTGCTGCAATTGTGACCGGAATTTCCCGCGCTGTCCTGCGGATGTGACGTCACATGACGCTGCATGCGCGTTCTCCCCGTTCTCCCGTGCCGGCTTCACTGTTGGCTGCAGTACCCCCGACTGCCGTCGTGGTGAAGGGTGGCGCTAGAGAGTCTCATTTCTTAAAAGGAGCCTCATGCTCCTTTAAAGGAGCTGTATGTAAGAGCAATAATAAAACGAATCATAAAATGACCCCGATATGTCAACAGACATTTAAAAATCATGTTCATTTCAAATACTTATGTCACTGACAACAGCACTCAAGACAGGATATTCCAGTTTAAAAAGAGGAGTTGCAGCCCAACTGATGTTTATGTTGTCATTTTTTGTTTTGGCCTGAAGCTCCACCCCCCACCTATCTCCCAATCACCAAGTCAGTATTGTTTCGGCATCCGGGTTGCCAGCTCGGCTCTAATTATCGCAGCCATGGCAGCCTACGTTCCTGCTGCATTCTGCAGCCTACCTGGCAACCTCTGGTCGGGGGAGGAGGGGGAGGGTACACGCCGCTCAACAATATTTTGAAAGTGACTGCAGTACCAGTTTTGGCCATTTCTTACAGACAGCTCCTTTAACATGTAAATACACATTCTATGCAGCATACTCCTGAAAGTATAGCGTCTAAAACATGGCAGCTTGGATCTTCCTGGTGGATGATTGGACTAATGAGTCCTTCAAGAAACAAACGTGATCCAGAGGCGGATTAGAAGAACTGAAGACCATGATCCAGTCATGATGTGGTGGTCTTTAGGAGGAACCGTCAGCTCGGGCGCTCTGTAACTCTGTAGCCGTCCTCTAACGTGGTCTCAGTGGCATTTGGATGTTTCTGAGACACCTCCAGGATTCAGTTTCCTCAAAACGCTGAGCTGGTTCATGAGGCAGTCAGCAGGAGTTTAATTGTTTAATTGTTTAATTAGGATCCCCATTAGCTACAGCGTGACTGCAGCTATTTTTCCTGGGCTCCGCCAACATTTTAAAATAATACAGTACTAAACGTAACATAATAAAAGCAAACCAAATACATTTCCACTAGATAAAGAGAATATCAAATTAAAAATACTCTGCAAAAAAAAGCAGACATTCCACAAAATGAAGACAGCGAAATGAGAACATAACACAAAACAAAACCAAAACACTGCACAGTTAAGAGTTCATCTGAGGTCATCAAAAAGTCTGAAAAGCAGCCCACAATTTCTTTTTTTTATTTTTTTTTTACTTTTTATTTAGTATTATCAGCTTATACAACAAACAAACAAAAAATTAAACAGACAGAAACATGGGGGCTCCTATGTAGAAGATGTTATGTCATGACAATGTCCAATAAGCTCAAGGGACCTGTTTAACTGATAGCGTCCTCTATTCCTCCAATAAAGGCATACCATTTCACCCATTTCCTGTGGAAGATCGCTCCTTTGGACCTCAAACAGAAAGTCATCTTCTCCATTGCATATATTTCTCTAACTCTGTCCATCCATTGATTAAGACCTGGGGTCTCAGGTTTATACCAGTTCTTGGTGATTGTCTTTTTACAGGCCATTAGCAATATTTTGCACAGATACCAGTCTTCCTTCTTAATCACATCATCTGTCAAATCACAGAAATGCAGAACCTTAACATCATTAGGAACCTTATATCCCAAAATCTTTCCCACAGCGATACATATGTTTTCCCAGAAAATGTGGACTTTTGGACATAACCAGAAGATATGAGAGTGATCAGCGTTCAGGTTTCCACACTGCCTCCAGCACTGTTCCTGTGATTGAGAAAATTTGCTCTCAATATTTGGTGTGACAAAGTAGCGGATCAAATTTTTCCAACCAAATATTCTCCACTATCTTTGAACTTGTGGATGAATGCTGTGCACTCCACATTGAATGCCAATCCTCCTGTGACATTTCTATGTTTAGTTCTTTCTCCCATTTTACTTTAATATATCCTGTGCCCACAATTTCATTTCATTTGTAGTCTAGAACTTCACAACTGATCTAATACAGAAAGATAATCAGTCTCAGCAGCTGCTTGTTTAAGTGATCTCTATTTCAATGTTCTATAATTGTTACTGATTCAAAAGATGTTGCTTAATGAATAATTTTGAATGTTCTTATGCTGTTTGTTTGTGTGATGTGTTTGGGAAATAAATTGAGGTCTGGATGTGGAACGGCAGTTTCTGCTGCTGTGCTACATTTTAAATATTGCTCAATTCTGCTTGGGTGAAGTCTGTCCAGACTGGTTCACAGAGATGTCAAGTAACAAAGTACAAATACTTCATTACCTTACTTAAGTAGAAATTTTGGTTATCTATACTTCACTGGAGTAATTATTTTTCAGACGACTTTTTACTTTTACTCCTTACATTTTCACGCAATTATCTGTACTTTTTACTCCTTACATTTTAAAAACAACCTCGTTACTCTATTTCATTTCGGCCTTTAAAAAAAAACTATCCAGTTAAATTGCTCCATCCGGATAGAGTGAATTTGGTTGTGGTTGTTTCAGATGTTCTTGTCCAGTTTTGTTCTTACATCCGTTCCCTCAGATTCCTGCAACTAAACTTGGATGTACATTCCAATAAAGGTTAGGATAAATGATAACACGCCTCTGAAGTTTGACTTTTTGCACCATTACAATACTTATAGGCAACTAGTCATCATATCTCCTGCTCTCTGAAACACATGTTAATGCTCAATAGTACACATATATGGTTCTTTAATATATTTGCATTATACTAAGATGCATTCATTTTCAAATGCATTCTTTGGTCCTTAATGGCTTTTTTCCCCCTTAACTTTTACTTTTATACTTTAAGTAGTTTTGAAACCAGTACTTTTATACTTTTACTTGAGTAAAAAACTTGAGTTGATACTTCGACTTCTACAGGAGTATTTTTAAACTCTAGTATCTATACTTCTACCTGAGTAATGAATGTGAATACTTTTGACACCCCTGCCGGTGCAGAAGCTGGTTCTGACTCAACACACGTCAGTGTGGGTAACGCTGGGACAGACTTTCTAGACTGGGATGTGAACCGGACAGAGCCGAGTCCTGGGAACATGAGAAACCTGGAGGAAGGTTCTTGTCCTGCTTCCAGCAGAAGTGGGCGCAGACGTGGAAGGGGGAGTCGGGGAGGGGGGGACGGGGGTCAATGGGAGGATTTTCTGGTCCAGTACATCACATCACCCAGCAACAAGCAGTGAGGCTTCAACAAGCGGTTGCCATGGATGTTCTGAGAGTGACTTCAAAGTGTCCACACACAGTGAAGCCTCAGTGTTTGTGAGCCGGACGGTTCTGACCCAGCAGGCTTAGCGGGTCAGCTGCAGACACAAGCCTTCACGACCCGTTGGAGGAACATGCAGCTTTTCTCCACAGAAGTTTGCTTGTTCTCACAGAATCGACGAGCTGCTGTTGTTTCCGTCTTCAGAGACCGGTCCAACCCCGAAGGACTGACTCCAACACGGGAACACGGAGAGCGGCGGCCATGAGCTTAGCCGAGGCTCGGCCAATCCTGACGTCCCCGATGGGATGTTCTCAACGCCAGCTGCAGCTGAGGAGCACCCTCCGGCCGGAGGTCGGCTGCACCGCAGGAATGTTTGTTCCGAGCGAGCAACCTCCGCTTCAGGAAAACAAGCTCCGTTACTAAAATGGCCGTTAGAGGGTCGTCTCCAAAGGTGTCCTCATTTCTCTTTTCACTGATCTCCAGACAGAAACTAAGACAGCAGAAATAAACATATTTACAGGTCTGGTCTCCATAGGTAGCTTTATGTCCTCCAGTGTTTGGGTTTGGGGGAAAAAAAACATAAATAAAACCACAAACTCAGTAATATTTCATCTTGATGTCATAAATAAATTTAAACAAGGTAGTGTGAGGGAGCGTTGAGGATGAGGGAGCGTTGAGGATGAGGGAGCGTTGAGGATGAACGAGCGTTGAGGATGAGGGAGTGTTGAGGATGAAAGAACGTTGAGGATGAAAGAACGTTGAGGATGAAGGAGCGTTGAGGATGAGGGAGCGTTGAGGATGAGGGAGTGTTGAGGATGAAGGAGCGTTGAGGATGAAGGAACGTTGAGGATGAAGGAGCGTTGAGGATGAGGGAGCGTTGAGGATGAAGGAGCGTTGAGGATGAGGGAGTGTTGAGGATGAAGGAGCGTTGAGGATGAGGGAGCGTTGAGGATGAGGGAGCGTTGAGGATGAAGCAGCGTTGAGGATGAGGGAGCGTTGAGGATGAGGGATTGTTGAGGATGAAGGAGTGTTGAGGATGAGGGAGTGTTGAGGATGAAGGAGCGTTGAGGATAAAGGAGCGTTGAGGATGAGGGAGCGTTGAGGATGAAGGAGCGTTGAGGATGAGGGAGCGTTGAGGATGAGGGAGTGTTGAGGATGAAGGAGCGTTGAGGATGAGGGAGTGTTGAGGATGAAGGAGCGTTGAGGATGAGGGAGCGTTGAGGATGAGGGAGCGTTGAGGATGAAGGAGCGTTGAGGATGATGGAGCGTTGAGGATGAAGGAGCGTTGAGGATGAGGGAGCGTTGACGATGAAGGAGTGTTGAGGATGAGGGAGCGTTGAGGATGAAGGAGCATTGAGGATGAAGGAGTGTTGAGGATGAGGGAGCGTTGAGGATGAAGGAGCATTGAGGATGAAGGAGTGTTGAGGATGAGGGAGCGTTGAGGATGAAGGAGCATTGAGGATGAAGGAGTGTTGAGGATGAGGGAGCGTTGAGGATGAAGGAGCATTGAGGATGAGTGATCGTTGAGGATGAGGGAGAGTTGAGGATGAAAGAGCATTGAGGATGATGGAGCGTTGAGGATGAGGGAGTGTTGAGGATGATGGAGCGTTGAGGATGAGGGAGTGTTGAGAATGATGGAGCGTTGAGGATGAGGGAGTGTTGAGGATGAAGGAGTGTTGAGGATGAAGGAGCGTTGAGGATGAAGGAGTGTTGAGGATGAAGGAGCGTTGAGGATGAGGGAGCGTTGAGGATGAGGGAGCGTTGAGAATGAGGGAGCGTTGAGAATGAGGGAGCGTTGAGGATGAAGGAGCGTTGAGGATGAGGGAGTGTTGAGGATGATGGAGCGTTAAGGATGAAGGAGCGTTGAGGATGAAAGAGCGTTGAGGATGATGGAGCGTTAAGGATGAAGGAGTGTTGAGGATGAAAGAGTGTTGAGGATGAAGGAGCGTTGAGGATGAAGGAGTGTTGAGGATGAAGGAGTGTTGAGGATGAAGGAGCGTTGAGGATAAAAAAAGCGTTGAGGATGAGGGAGCGTTGAGGATGAGGGAGCGTTGAGGATGAGGGAGTGTTGAGGATGAAGGAGCGTTGAGGATGAAGGAGCGTTGAGGATGAAGGAGTGTTGAGGATGAGGGAGCGTTGAGGATGAAGGAACGTTGAGGATGAGGGAGTGTTGAGGATGAAGGAGCGTTGAGGATGAGGGAGTGTTGAGGATGAAGGAGTGTTGAGGATGAGGGAGCGTTGAGGATGAAGGAACGTTGAGGATGAGGGAGTGTTGAGGATGATGGAGCGTTGAGGATGAAGGAGCGTTGAGGATGAGGGAGCGTTGAGGATGAAGGAGCGTTGAGGATGAGGGAGCGTTGAGGATGAGGGAGCGTTGAGGATGAGGGAGCGTTGAGGATAAAGGAGTGTTGAGGATGAAGGAGCGTTGAGGATGAGGGAGCGTTGAGGATGAAGGAGTTTTGAGGATGAGGGAGCGTTGAGGATGAAGGAGCGTTGAGGATGAAGGAGCGTTGAGGATGAGGGAGCGTTGAGGATGAAGGAGCGTTGAGGATGAGGGAGCGTTGAGGATGAAGGAGTGTTGAGGATGAGGGAGCCTTGAGGATGAGGGAGCGTTGAGGATGAGGGAGTGTTGAGGATGAGGGAGTGTTGAGTATGAAAGAGCGTTGAGGATGAAGGAGCGTTGAGGATGAAAGAGCGTTGAGGATGGAGGAGCGTTGAGGATGAAGGAGCGTTGAGGATGAGGGAGCGTTGAGGATAAAGGAGCGTTGAGGATGAAGGAGCGTTGAGGATGAAGGAGCGTTGAGGATGAGGGAGCGTTAACAGTCTTGAACTTCAACATCTCATAAGAGTCGATGCCCAGATTCTACATTTGTTCCCACAGATTTTTTATAATTTATTTTGTGGAAAAAGTCTTAAAGAGTCTGAAAATGAGGGGAATCGTTCATCAATCCGTAACTGATTCAATAATCGTTCAGTATTTGTTTGAAACTGCTTGAAAGTCGGATTTATATCTTTATTTTCCAACTACGTGCATCGTCTACATGTAAGATAGGTGGCGTGTTTCCACGCTACCGTCCACGGCTGAAGTCCCCACCTGGGTGGTTTAATTCACCGTACGAATTGTTACAGATTACTTTTTTAATACTATATTTGACCCGGTCTTTGTACGTTTTGACCGTATAGAAACGTTATTCTGTTCAGTTGTGTGAAATAAGATCCTGAAACAGGCATTGTGGCATAGAATTGTCAAATGAGTTTAATTCACTGTACGAATTGTTACAGATTACTTTTGTAATACTGTATTTGACCTGGTCTTTGTATGTTTTGACCGTATAGAAGTGTAATTCTTGCCATTGTAAGAATGAGATGTACCTGCTGTACTCTACTGCCCTTACTTTTTAACAACTTGTGCTTTTTATTATTTTATCTCTTTTCTTACCATTTTATTTCATTTTATTTGTTATTTGCTGTTTAATTGTGTCTTGCCACTTTTAATGTTGATGTAAAGCACTTTGAATTACCTTGTGTTGAATTGTGCTAAGCTATACAAATAAACTTGCCTTGTCTCATTCCCAGACCACCGCGGAGTCCCTGTCGGGGAAGCGGTGGAGATCATGAACGTTTGGTGAAAACAGATCGTAATAAAACCCAGTAGAACCCACGTCTGTGTTTAATAGAACATAGTAGAACAAGTCAAATAAAACCACTCATCAGTGAGAACAATCAACCTGCGAGAGAGCCAAGACTGGACTCTGGATCCAGGAAGACGGTCATGTGGTCTGGTGGAAACCTCAGGGTGAGGAGGGGGTTGATGGAGGGACATCATGCCTCCATCTTCAGCTGACCACCTGAAGGTCCTGAACGACCCGGTTCTCCCCACAACGGATGTTTCCCTCTCTGATGAGACGACAACGTCAGGGTTCAGGGTTCAGGAGAGTCCGGACCTGAACCCAGCGAGAATGCCTGGGATGTTCTGGAGGCGACTGGCGCTCCCGTCGTCGGTACAAGAGCTCTGAAGAAGATTCATGCAAATGTTTGCTGCAGATAAGGACAGATGGACACAGGGATGTGCAGAGACCTTTGGAGGGGCAGGTGCTGACATTTTAAAAGGGACACATGGAACACGACTTTCTGACAATAACTTTGTTTCATTTGTCACTTTGTTGCATTACAATAAAAAAACACTGTTGTGTTTTGTATTGTAATACCTGCTCTGAACTTCTTAAACCTTACCCACGAAAAATACCCCGTATTATAACATTATAATAACAAACTAAAACTAATACTGAAACTAATGGAAACTAATGGAAAAATACAAAACTATAATAATAATACAGGACTGTCTCAGAAAATTAGAATATTATGATAAAGTTCTTTATTTTCTGTAATGCAATTAAAAAAACAAAAATGTCATACATTCTGGATTCATTACAAATCAACTGAAATATTGCAAGCCTTTTATTATTTTAATATTGCTGATTATGGTTTACAGTTTAAGATTAAGATTGCCAGAATATTCTAATTTTTTGAGATAGGATATTTGAGTTTTCTTAAGCTGTAAGCCATGATCAGTAATATTAAAATAATAAAAGGCTTGCAATATTTCAGTTGATTTGTAATGAATCCAGAATGTATGACATTTTTGTTTTTGTAATTGCATTAAAGAAAATCACAATATTCTAATTTTCTGAGACAGTCCTGTAAGTCTGGATACCCACTAATCAAAACTAGAGTAATGACAGAAAAGCTTTACAGATCTGAATCATAACATACATATCATACATACAACATAAATGGTGAATGAATGGCACGATAGGTCCACACTTGAAAATGGAAATCTTTTTTTTTTTTAAAGGCCTTTGAAAAAATACCCCTCTGCAAGTGCATGGACTGCTGTTCTTGGTGTCGCTCTGTAATCCCACCAACGAACACCAGGGGGAGCCAGAGTACTCCGTCCCCAGAGACATTTCCACGGGTCGACCCTCCACCCCAGAATACAGAAATGAGGACAGGAGTGATGTGGCCGTTCGTCCGCATGTTCTACTGTGTTCTAAGTACTGGTGAAATCACAGGAGTGCTCGTCCAGTTCTTCTTCTACAGTCTACGTTGTCCTGCTCGTGTGTAGACGACTGCTCTGTTCTTCATAGACAGCTTTTACTTGCTTCTATCATTCTCATCCTGTTTCCTCCAGTGAGATGCAGGAACCCTGGTGTCCCTCAGTCCAGTCACGTCCAAGTCCAGCTTCTGTCTGCAGATGTTTCCAGTCTGGATGGTTGAGGTTCAGCCTGCAGGTTCAGACACTGGAGCAGACGACCACCACTGAACCTCTTTGTGGACACATTATTAAAAACCTGCATTTATTCAGTCCAGAACAAACATCAATTTAATTCAATTCAATTCAATTTATTTTTATAGCGTCAAATCACAACAAAGGTAATCTCATGATGCTTCACAACATGAGAAAACAGAGATAAAAGTGATCAGATATAACCAGTACTGGAGTTGATGGGAGATGAGGGGGGATGGCCTCCCCCCTGAAATAAAATACGGTCCAAATCATCCCCAAATCATAAAACTGCCATCCCCCCTTTCCATCCCTTATGTCATTTCATCAATGAATGTGGTTTTACTGCTATTTCAACATTTAGAGTCATCACCAGAAAAATAACACCAGAAAAATTACTTATTTGAAAATTTTCACCTGTTTCAAGTAAATTTTCACTTGAAATAAGTAGAAAAATCTGCAAGTGGGACAATATTTATCTTCTTATTACAAGCAAAAAAATCTTGTTCCATCATAAAATAATGTATAAAAACACAAGCATCAGAAAAAGACCAGCATCAGTGATAAAAGTGATCAGATATCACACATCATAAAATAAAACACAAGCATCAGCATCGGAGAAACAGAAGAACAAAAACATCCAAAAACACAGTAACATGAGGCTAGCTGACTGTAAGCATGGGATTTTTCATAGAGGTTAGGGGCCTGAAATGTGAAGGCTCTGCCTCCAATTCTGCTTTTGGAGACTGTAGGAATCACAAATAGTCCTGCATTCTGTGAACGCAGAGATCTAGCAGGATAGTAGGGAACTATAGGAGTTCTGTGAGGTAGGATGGAGCCGGACCATTCAGGGCTTTATAGGTGAGGAGGAGGATTTTAAACTCTATTCTGGCTTTTACAGGGAGCCAGTGCAAGGACGCTAATATTGGGGTGATATGGTCTCTTTTCCCAATTCTTGTTAGCACACGAGCACCGGCATTCTGAACCAGCTGGATAAACTAAAGAGTCTTGCTGGTACAGCCTGATAACAAGGAGTTACAGTAATCTCACTTTGAGTTGACAAATGCATGTACTATTTTTTCGGCATCTTTCTGTGACAGGATGTGTCTGATTTTGACAATATTACATAGATGAAAATAGGCAGTTCTTGAAAGTTACTCGATGTGGGAAATACCTTTCTATGGTGTTCTGGGCCGACCACAATGATTTGTCTTGTCTGAGTTAGGTAATAAAAAATTACAGGTCATCCCAGTCTTAACATCCTTGAGGCAAGCTTGAAGTTTATTTAGCTGATTTAAGTCTTCTGGCTTCATAGATAAGTATAATTGGCTATCATCTGCATAGCAGTGAGAATTTACGGCGTGTCACCTGATGATATTACCGAAAAAATCATGTAAAGAGAGAACAGAATTAATACAGAACCTTGTGGAACGCCATGCATGACTTTTTTGTGTTGGAAAGATTTATTGTTAGTGTGTACAAACTGAAAACGATCTGATAGATATGATTCAAACCAGTTTAATGCAGTTCCTTTAATGGCAACTCAATTTTCTAGTCTTTGTAGAAGGATGTGATGGTCGATGGTATCAAATGCCAGAATTAGCCCGGAGTTTAGCCGGATTTAGCTCAGTTTAGCCGGAGTTTGGCCAGAGTTTAGCCGGAGTTAGCCCAGAGTTTAGCCGGAGTTAGCCCAGAGTTTAGCCGGAGTTTAGCCAGAGTTTGGCCAGAGTTTAGCCAGAGTTTAGCCAGAGTTTGGCCAGAGTTTAACCGGAGTTTAGCTGGAGTTAGTCCAGAGTTTAGGTGGAGTTAGCCCAGAGTTAGCCCAGAGTTTGGCCAGAGTTTAGGTGGAGTTAGCCCAGAGTTAGCCCAGAGTTTGGCCAGAGTTTGGCCGGAGTTTGGCCGGAGTTAGCCCAGAGTTTAGCCAGAGTTTAGCCAGAGTTAGCCCAGAGTTTAGCCAGAGTTAGCCCGAGTTAGCCCAGAGTTTGGACAGAGTTTAGCCGGAGTTTGGCCAGAGTTTAGCCGGAGTTTGGCCAGAGTTTAGCCGGAGTTTGGCCAGAGTTAGCCCAGAGTTTAGCCAGAGTTTGGCCAGAGTTAGCCCAGAGTTTGGCCAGAGTTTAGGTGGAGTTAGCCCAGAGTTAGCCCAGAGTTTGGCCAGAGTTTGGCCGGAGTTTGGCCGGAGTTAGCCCAGAGTTTAGCCAGAGTTTAGCCAGAGTTAGCCCAGAGTTTAGCCAGAGTTAGCCCGAGTTAGCCCAGAGTTTGGACAGAGTTTAGCCGGAGTTTGGCCAGAGTTTAGCCGGAGTTTGGCCAGAGTAAGCCGGAGTTTGGCCAGAGTTAGCCCGGAGTTTGGCCAGAGTTTAGCTGGAGTTTGGCCAGAGTTTAGCTGGAGTTTGGCCAGAGTTTAGCTGGAGTTTGGCCAGAGTTAGCCTGGAGTTTAGCCGCAGCCAAATCGCCAGTTTACTTTTTAGATTTTCTTTTTAGATTTAATGGACATAAATCCATACGGGATTCAAGCCACAATGTGACCTCGGTGCTGTAATAGTCGGTGATTTAAGGCGGTATTTTTACTGGGTCAATATCACAGATGTCCTTCGTATCTACGGTGGCCGCGTCTTCAAGTTCAATGAGACGGCATCGGCATCCTGGGACTCTTTATTTAACAAATAATCTTTACTGGATATTTTCAAACTCATTTATTTGACAACAAAAAAAAAACAAAAACAGAAATAAACATCCAAACAATCAACCAGAATCAGAAAGGAAAAGTGGAACTAGTGCTGGACGCAGGACAAGAGAAGAAGAGTTTCTGGATTCAGCTTTAACTAACAGACGAGTTGGAGACTTGGCTTTATTCCCACTGAGACCTCGGCCGTCTGCAGCATCAGCATCAGATTCATCACCATCATCATCACCATGATCATCAGCAGTGAAGATGATGATGATGAAGATGATGATGATGATGATGATAATGGTGGTGATGATGATGATGATGACTCCAGACATCCTGGTTCTTCCTCATCTCCACCACGTCATGCTGCGTCGTGGATCAGCCGTGCTGCATCAGGAATGTAAAGACAGTGGAGAGCAGAGAAGTCCAGCAGAAGCAGCTGTCAATCATGAAGCTTGTCTCCGCCCCCCCGGGCTGCCCCTCTGCTCATTGGCTCATTTGTTCTCAGGTGGATTAAAGTGACTGCCGTCCCCCGTTACTCCCGCCGCTGCTACTCCCTCTTCTTCCGGCTCCTGGCCTGCTCCGGCGAGCTGTTCCAGTAGTACAGCACCTGCAGGGCGATGACGCCGTTGCAGCTGGAGGAGATGACGTACGTGAGGGCCATCAGGGCGTCGCCGGTCTCCTGGACAGAAACACGCGTCAGCCATCGGGGAAGGGAGGCGCCGCGCGGCGACCAGGAGGAGGCCAGCTTACCTGCACGGTGGTGAAGATGCGAGCCAGCGAGCCGGCGAACAGCAGGAAGACGGACACGGCCGACAGCTGACCCGTGTGGCCGTTTTGGAAGTTGGCAGCTACCTGGATCAGCTGTGGACGACAGAGACACCTCAGGCTCTGGTCACCATGGTAACGGAGCACGTTAAAACTAGGCTTGTGATGAAAAAATCGATTTCCCAATTCTAAATCGATTCTCATATTAATTCCTAAAAATTAATGTCTAAAGATCAATTTTTTAATTTTTTTTAATTTTATTTATGTATTTTTTTCATCATTACATTACAACTTTTGGTTATTTTTTTGTTTATCCCCAAAAAAATCAATGTTTTGTTGGACACGAGAATAACTGGTGCCATATTTTTGCCTTTAAATATGTTTAAAGGTATGAAAACATTAAAGTGTTAGGTTATAATTGCATAAATTGTCTATATTTCATTACTTTATATACTGTCTTGGGGTTACATTTGCAAAAAATGCTAAAAACCAAATGCTCAAAAATTAAAAACCAAAATAGACCGAAAATGGAACAAATAAAAACGGAATGTGGGAAAAACTAAAACTGATTTCATCCGTCTCTGTTTCCTCCCTGGATCTGTTTGGTAATTCTGATCCACGATGTTTCTGAAAGCAGTTCTATCAGCATTCTGGGAGGTGATTGGTCCTTACTGCATCATTAGCTACTAATACTTGCTGTTTAATCTCAATATAATACTAGTAGTAATATTTTGCATAAATACAGTCATATAATTCATGCAACAGCTGGAAAAACAGTTTTAATAACACTAACCCAAATCAATATCGGAATCGAATCAGATCGAATCAAATCTTGATAATCGATTCTGAATCTTAAGAATCGCAATCGAATCTTGACATTTGAATCGATCCCCAGCCCTAGTTAAAACATCAGAGGACCAGGCACAGCGTGATACAACTTACAATTGTTTTAAGGGCACATCTGACTGAGACAAGACTAGCCAAAATCTTCCCTACTGTTGACCCTTCATGCCCTCGCTGTAAAGGTCAACCAGCAGATTATATCCACATGTTCTGGTCCTGCCCCAAATTTAACACATTCTGGAGCAGCATTAACGCCTATTCCACGATGCTTCAAAAAGTCATCAACCCCAATCCTGTATGTGCCCTATTTGGATTCGCTCCTGAAACGCACTCCCTTAAAGGGGACCTATTATGGAAAACACATTTTCTCTTGCTTTAACATATATAAAGTGGTCTCCCCTCAGCCTGACAACTCAGAGAAGGAGGAAAGCAACCAAATTCTGCAGTGTCTGTACAGCCGCCCGGATGAGCCGTCCAGTGTGATGCTCCTGTCGTTACGTAACCAAAAAGCGATTTACATCGGTTGGCCTCCGATGCGTGAAACCATGCCCACAACTAACTCCACCGGCCGGAGCTTACGCCATTTTTCCGTAGCGGTGTATCGCGTCATTCAGGCAGCCAATCAGCACAGAGTCTCATTATCATAGCCCCGCCCACTCAGAATCCCGCATAGATAATGAGGTTAGAGAATGGGAAGATAAAGACATGGCTCAGAGGCTGAATTTCTAATTTATTTAGCAAAAACAATCAAAAGCTTGTTTTTAAGACATTCAAGGCCTGTTTAAAATTATTATTAGATGCCATGATAGGTCCCCTTTAAAGGAAAAGCTTATGTAATTATAGCTTTATCCTCCTTGATTGTCAGACGTCTCATCCTTTCCTGGAAAGAACAGGCTCCACCTAACTTCACGAGGTGGATTAGAGATGTCATGCCTTTTTTGAAGTTGGAGAAAATCAGATACATCCTTAAAGGCTCCTCGCAAAACTTTAGGAAAATTTGGGCTCACTTTTTAGAGTATTATGAGAGTTTACAAACACCACTGAATTACAACTAGAATATTATTCTCATAGTGAGGCGGTGGCTTCCCCTCATAATATCCTTCATTATTATTTTTGCAATTTAATAGTATACCCCCCCCTTTTTTTCCCCTCTTTCTTTTTTCTTAATTTTACATTTTATTTTTTACACTGGAATATTGTTCTATATTGTATATGCTCCTTCTGTAATCCTGAGTTATACAAAAACCTCAATGGACAATCATCTTTATGTACATCTGGACTGGATTGTTGGGAGGGTTGGGGTGGGTAGTGGGTGAGGGATCTTGTACACAGGGGTGATAGTAAAAAAAAATCCTGAGCCTGAACTTTTTTTCCCTGGGAGGTAAGCGAGCCCCTAAGCCAAGATATATGCCCTGATCAACACAATTGTCATTTTTTGTCCTCTTAAAGTGTAAGTCTGGTGTAAATTGACCCATGGTCCTGTTGTTCAAGCTCACCACATGCAGCCCATAGAAAACAGAATGAGACAATTGAACAACGTAGGCCAGGGGTGTGATTCCCTGGGACAACATTTTGATAAAATAGTTCATTAAATTGAATATTCTGATGACTTTTGTAGATTTTCCATATTTTTGTAGATATGCCTCCACGCTGCCAAACACACACAAACACAACCGCATGTGAAGTGACTGCTGAATGGTCTGAGGCCGTTGACTCGCTGTTTTGGTAGGAAACAGATCCAGGGCGAGAGAGAGTCGTCGAAATAAAAGCACCAACCTAATAAAATACGGTGAAATTCTTTCATTTAAGGAATATAATTTACAGGAAGTCCAAGAGCCATTAAGTTGACCGTTTGCTTTAATTGTATTACATAGTTAATGTCTATTTTATACGTTTTATGTTGGTGAACACATTTATTTTGGTGATTTGACACCTGGAGCCTGGTGACGCGAGGCTAGAATCAATCTGATTGGCCAAAACCCAAGACCTCCCCCTACACTATTACCGATTGGCTTAAGTATGGCTACTGGTGTGGTTTTGAGTGAACGCGTCTCTCGGATCTACGCAAACTTGATTTTATTTATTTTTTTCTCGCAAACACCTCGGTATGCCGGAAATCCGGCGTGACGCCGGAGCGCTATATCCCCTGTGTATACTTGTAAGTATTTGAATATTGCAGCCATACTATGCTTGTATTCTCTATAACCTGTAACGCTGTAAACATATGTATATTGCTTAATGTAAAACCAATCAAAATCTCTAAAAGAAATAAAAAACAGCAGAGGAAGAAGTGTGGGACCTCACCCTGCCCACGATGATGGCGGGCATGTTGAACGCCTGCATGGACGTCACCACCGACATGGGCGTGGCCGGAGACAGGAGGAGGAGCAGCAGGCCCACGTACACGCCCAGGAAGAGGAGGCCTGAACACACACACACACACACACACACACACACACACACACACACACACACACACACACACACACACACACACACACACACACACACACACACACACACACACACACACACACACACACACACACACACACACAGGTGTTAGCGTCTCTGGGGGCGGAGCTAAAACAGCTCCTACTGAGCGTGCTCAGTCTCACCTCTGGCCGTCCGTCCCCCGTACATCTGGATGAGGAAGCCGATGGCGAGAGTCTGCAGCATGAGGAAGAGCGCCTCCCCCCAGGCGCTGAGGAGAGACAACAGACCGGGTTAGCGGGGCAGAAGCTTCAGGAACACGTTACCCAGGCGCCTGGCGGCGCCGCGGCCGGCAGCTCCGCCCCACCGTGAAGCTAACGCATCAGGACAGACGTCCAGCTTTACCTTCAGGCTGATCTGGTATCAAACATTTCAGCCTACAGTCTCTGTGGGGGGGTTGGACCCAGCGAGGCCGGTAGAAGCAGGATGTTAATGTAGATTTAAATTCTTCACGGTCGGTTATGAGTCTTGAGAAGCTTAGGTTTGCCCTCAAAGGTTCCTTAGATTTATTTGAAAGGACCTGGAGACCTCTGCTAAGTCATATTGAGTCTTTGACATCTCTAGGTTGATGTGCTGACTGAGCCCCCCTTCCCCTCATCTTTTTTTTTTTACTTTTTTTCCCCCTTATTATTACTATTATTGTTTTGTTTTGTTTTTGTTTTCCTCTTTATACTTGGTTGTTTTTCTTGTCTATGGGTTTGTTGTGAGTGCGGTTGTGGGGATGGGAATGTGGGAGGGATAAAAAAAAAAAAAAAAGGTGGGAAAAAAGGAAGGAGGGAAGTATTTCCTGTTGTACTACTGTTCTATGTTGTGAATTTCCTGTCATTTACGCTTCTCCTTCCTGTATCCAAATTCAAAACAAATGCTGATTTGCGCAACTTTTCGCTCACGTTCTTGTAAATCTTCTATCCCGGTACTTTCAACAGTCTACAAATGCAGAAATGTTCATATCCTTCATTACATTTATGAAGTGATTAGTCTCCTCCTGGTCTTGAGTTTCTCCGTGTTTAGAAGAACTTCCTGAACTCAAAAGACCAGGATTCCTTGTGAACAGAGCATGAGCAGAAAACAAATTCCTGTTCCGTTTGATGGGGATATCCTGTTAGGTGAATACATGATCGAATATTGAGGTTTTAAAAGGAGTAACCCAGGGCTCATATTTGGGTTTTTAAAATCTGGAATATGAGCAAATTCGGGTTATTCAAAGGGGTTATTGGTGTTTACATGGCCGTGCAAAACCGGGTTATTGCAAATATTCGGGTTTTAAAAGGGTTATTGACTGCATGTAAACGCAGTCACTAAAGCACATTTCCTGCAGTTTGCAGACGGCCAGCAGAAGAATGAAGAGAAGAAGAAACACGTAAACAACGGATGCTACTTGCTTTTTAAACATACAGCCCGTCGTAGCGATTTGGATCAAAAGAACCCATATAGAGGACCTTTATATGGGTGTAATATGACAGCAAGACCTGAACCCACTCGTCGGTCCATCCAGGGTTTTTTCACGTAGCTAAATGTGTCCAGTCCAAATGATTCCGATGATTTGTGGTCCTGATCCCCCCCCCCACCGGGAGGTTCCTGCTGGCCAACCTGAGGACACCTAGACAGGAATGTCTTTGCCCCCAGTAAAAGGTTCCTGGAGGATGCTGTTGAAGGACAGTTCCAACGCACCAACGATGCACCCAGAACCGCTGCTGGTGGAACCCTACTGTGATGTCACCACAGCTGGAGGAGGAGCTTCAGCAGGACCGACTTTATTCACAAAATTTTGACTTTTTTCCTCAACATTTCGACTTTTTCTCGAAATTGTACTTCCATATTAATCTCGATATTTCAACTTTCTTCTCGACATTTCAACTATTTTCTCAAAGTGCATAATGAGAAGAAAATCTTCCTCCTCTGGCCCTAATACTCTTCCGTAAGATACAGTATGTGGGAGAGGGATGTAAACGGAGTTTGGAACAGATTCATGAGCAAATGTTTATAAAGATGGAGCGTTACTGCTCTTAAACGATGGACGCCGTCAACAGACAAGGTTAGTGGAGGTCGTCAACAGACAAGGTTAGTGGAGGTCGTCAACAGATGTATTACCGCATTGGCCCGAACATAAGACGGTGATTTTTGCACTGAAATAAGACTGAAAAGTGGGGATCGTCTTCCATTCGGGGTCTAGACATTATACCCATTCACAACACTAGATGGCGCCAGATATCTTTAAAGCGAATGCTGAACTTAACTCCCCAGGACAAAGCCAACCCCTGTCATGAAGAAGAAAAATAAATAAAAAATAGCAGTAAGAAAGAAAGGAGAAGAAAATAAGAGAAGAGATAACAGAAAGTGGAGAAACGTAGCGACAATCTGGAGAAAAGTGGGTGTAAGATCGGCAGGTTAACCGGCAGCTGAGAAGTTATGATGCAAACTTCAAGATGATGATTTGCTCGCTTCCCTGACGCCCCGGTCTGACCTCACCCCTCATTGCAATACATACATTACCAATTTTAACTCTAATAATTATTCCTGGCATTATCATGATATATTGTTTCATAGTGTATTATTATATTAAGTTATGAAATCTCATGGGACGTTATATTATACATGTATTATTATATTGTAATATATTATAGTATGGTGATATAATTTGGTTATATGTTATAATATTTTATAAAAAATGTTATATTAGGATATTACTATGTATTACTACTGTATGTTAATAAATAAAATAATAATAAAAAGAAAAAAAAAGATGATGATTTGAATGATGCAAAATAACATGCTTTTTCTGTCGAATATATTGTTATAATAATTTGTTTCAGATGTACTGTAATTATTTTCTGTATAAAAATGTAATTACAAAATTGTACTTCAACATTATTCTCGACATTTCGACTTATTTCTAGAAGTGCATAATAAAAAATAAAAAAATCTTCTCTAAACCTCCTCTAAAATATTAATTTTATTTTTCTCCTGCCTGGCTCTTCCGTAGTTGACGATGACGTCAACGGATGTCGCTAACAGCCGAGCTCCGCAGGTGTGGCTCCTGTGATGTCCGTCCTCATTAAAGCCACTTAGCAGGTGTGTTAATCGGAGGGAGTTAAACACGTTTAGTTCACAACGGGAGCTGGCTGGATCTGGGCGACGGCCGCGGTTCCCGGTGCCGGTACCTGAAGGGGAACTGGTTGGCGATGCTGTAGGCCATGGTCCCGGTGATGGCCAGCAGCTCCAGCAGCACGGACTTGAAGCTCAGCCCCTCAGCGCTCCTCGCTGACATCAACTTCAGGATCTGAGGCAGCTTCACTGTGGAGAACAGAGAGCATCTTCACTCATTCATGCTGGAGGAAACATCTACTGAGAGTTCCTACTGAAAGAAACATCTACTGAGAGTTCCTGCTGAAGGAAACATCTACTGAGAGTTCCTGCTGAAGGAAACATCTACTGAGAGTTCCTGCTGGAGGAAACATCTACTGAGAGTTCCTGCTGAAGGAAACATCTACTGAGAGTTCCTGCTGGAGGAAACATCTACTGAGAGTTCCTGCTGGAGGAAACATCTACTGAGAGTTCCTGCTGGAGGAAACATCTACTGAGAGTTCCTGCTGAAGGAAACATCTACTGAGAGTTCCTACTGGAGGAAACATCTACTGAGAGTTCCTGCTGGAGGAAACATCTACTGAGAGTTCCTGCTGGAGGAAACATCTACTGAGAGTTCCTGCTGAAGGAAACATCTACTGAGAGTTCCTACTGAAGGAAACATCTACTGAGAGTTCCTGCTGAAGGAAACATCTACTGAGAGTTCCTGCTGAAGGAAACATCTACTGAGAGTTCCTGCTGAAGGAAACATCTAGTGAGAGTTCCTGCTGAAGGAAACATCTACTGAGAGGAAACATCTACTGAGAGTTCCTGCTGAAGGAAACATCATCTGAGAGTTCCTGCTGGAGGAAACATCTACTGAGAGTTCCTGCTGAAAGAAACATCTACTGAGAGGAAACATCTACTGAGAGTTCCTGATGTAAAAAGTGGATCTACTGATGCTGGATCATGAAGGTATCTGCCATCACTCAAATGTTTATTTTTGTCCTCTTTGGTTTCATTTTTGTTTAACCCTTGTGCTGTCTTTAGGTCAAGGGAGGGTGAAGGGAGAAAATGAATGGAGGAATGAAGGAAAGAAGGAAGTAAGGGAAAAAAGAAGGAATGAAGGAAAGAAGGAAGGGAGGGAGGAAGGAAAGAAGGAAGGAAGGAAAGAAGAAAGGAAGGAAGGAAGGAAAGAAGGAAGGAAGGAAGGAAGGAAAGAAGGAAGGAAGAAAGGAAGGAAGGAAGGAAGGAAAGAAGAAAGGAAGAGAAAAAGGAATGAAAGAAGGAAGGGAAAAAACAAGGAAAGAATGTATGAGGGGAGAAAGGAAGGGAGGAAGAAAAGAAAAGAAGGAAGGAAGGGAGGAAAGAAGAAAGGAAGGAAGGAAGGAAAGAAGAAAGGAAGGAAGGAAGGAAAGAAGGAAGGAAGGAAAGAAGAAAGGAAGGAAGGAAGGAAAGAAGAAAGGAAGGAAAGAAGAAAGGAAGGAAGGAAGGAAAGAAGGAAGGAAGGAAGGAAGGAAAGAAGAAAGGAAGGAAAGAAGAAAGGAAGGAAGGAAGGAAAGAAGGAAGGAAGGAAGGAAGGAAAGAAGAAAGGAAGAGAAAAAGGAATGAAAGAAGGAAGGGAAAAAACAAGGAAAGAATGTATGAGGGGAGAAAGGAAGGGAGGAAGAAAAGAAAAGAAGGAAGGAAGGGAGGAAAGAAGGAAGGAAGGGAGAAAAGAAAGAAGGGAGGAAAGAATGAAGTAGGAAAGGGAGTAAGGAAGGGAGAAAAGATGGAAGGAAGGAAGGAAAGAAGGAAGTAAGGAAGAAAGGAGAACAGAAGGAAAGAAGGAAGAAAGTAGGAAAGGGAGGAAAGAAGGGAGAAAAGGAAAGGAGGGAGGTAGGAAGGAATGGAGAAAAGGAAAGAAAGAAGGGAGGGAAGGAAGGAAGGAATGGAGAAAATAAGGAAGGAAAAGCAAAGAAGGTAATAAAGGAACGAATGACGGAAGGGAGGTAGGAAGAAAAAGGAGTAAAGGAGGAAAAGAGGAAAGGAAGAAGGAAGGAGAGAGCATGGCAGGAGGAAAGAAGGATAGAAGAATTGGGTCATTTTGACCCAAAGACAGCACAAGGGTTAATTAAATTAGGACGTTATCTTATTTTTCATATCTGATGACCAACAAAGTTTCAGCCTTACATCTGCAATTGATGAATCAACATTATTTGTGTATTTGTCTGGACTCCACACAGAAACATCTAGAACTGAACTACACTGGTGGAAAGTAAGGAGGCGGAGGTTTACCCATCACTGATCCCAGGATGATGCCGATCCCCAGGACCTTGCTCAGCACGATCTTCAGACATGGCACTGGAACAGAACACACAGAAGGGGTCAGACGCACCCACAACATCTGGAGACCTGGGCCCGGATTCACAAAACATTCTTAAGAAAAAAAATCTTCTTAAGTGTCATTCTTTTCTTAAGTTCAGTCTTAAGAAGAAAAAAAGAGAAGAAGTAATATTCTCCAAAAAAGTTCTAAGTATTTTCTCAACTTTCTTCTTAAGAAAAAACTTAAGAATAAATGGTATTCTTGAAATAAAAGTTCTCAAATTTGTTCTTGGCTTTTTTCTTAACTTTAAGACAACCTTGACCTGTCAATTTCTTCTGTGAAAAGGTAAGAATCTAATATCACCTTTTTCAACACATTTTAGACTAGTAGGTCATAGTTTGGGGATATACTTTGTAATTAATTACACAAAGAGCCTGTTAACTGTTTGTTAGCATGTTAGTTAGCGTGGTAGTTAATTATTATTAATTTCCCCAATAGTATTTTTTTCGGCACATTAATCTCATCCACCAAAACCTTGAAAAGCTCCTGCATCTCTTTTTCTTCTTCTCCATGTTTAGTGAGTGACTGACGGTTGAGACCCAAACTACCTGTATAAATGTAGTTTGTTGGCGCGTGCAATGCAATGACATATTTTAAGAAGTTCTTAAGTAGGAAAAATAAGAATAAAAATAAGAAATTCTTAGGAAATGACAGTGCTTGCACTTAAGAACTTTCTTATGAACTTCTTAATTTTAGATCTTAAGACATTTCTTAAGAACATATTGGTGAATCTGGCCCCAGGTCACAAACACCTCTCAACTCAACTTTATTTATAAAGCACTTTAAAACAACCACAGCTGAAACAAGGTGCTGTACACAAATAAATAAAACAACACAGGAACATAAGACAATTTACAAGAAATAAATACTAAAATAATGGTTTATTGTTTTTAAAACGAATTGAAAACAATAACTAAGAACAAACCATAAAAACAGGAGCAGAGTCTCATGCAATGTTGAAAGCCAAGGAATAAAAATGGGTTTTAAGACGAGTTTTAAAAATTGACAGGGATGAGGCTTATCTAATGTTTAAAGGAAGCTTGTTCAATAATTTTGGAGCGGCAACAGAAAAAGCTGTACCCCTCTGAGCTTCCTCTTTGACCTCGGTACCTGCCGGAGCAGCAGATCAGCTGACCTGAGGCCCCGAGCAGGAGCTCAGAGGTCAAGCGGGGCTCGACCATTTAAAGATTTAAAAACAAATAAAGGAATCTTAAAATGGACTCTAAAATGCACAGGCAGCCAATGGAGGGAGGCTACGATGGGAGTTATGTGCTCCCTCTTACGTTCTCCAGTTAAGAGGCGAGCGGCTGCGTTTTGCACCAACTGGAGACGTGCGATGGAGGACTGACTGACTCCAAAATAAAGTGCATTACAGTAATCCAGCCGAGATGTGATGAAGGCATGGATTACTGGTTCAAAGTGCTTTTGTGCAAGGAAGGACTTCACCTTTGCCAGCTGTCTAATATGAAAAAAGCTGGACTTCACCACAGCACTAATTTGCCGATCTAGTTTAAAATCACTGTCCATCTTAAAACCCAAGTTTGTGACTATTGTCATCAGGGAGGGGTTTACAAGGGCCACTGGGACCAAACACCATCACCTCTGTTTTTTTCTCGTTCTAAGTATCTAACTCTACTTTCCATTAGTGGTCACCTCCAGGACGGAGACTTGAGTAAACTCCCTGGTCCAGGGACTGGGACCCCTGTCATAAGAAACTGCTAAAGAAACTGAGGGCTTTTATTATAGAAACAAAGCCTGTTTTAACATTGTTGCCAAGAAAAAACTGGTAAAGGCAACTTTTTTAAGCACTCTGCACTATGGGGACATTATTCATATGCATGCTGCCTCCTCAAAACTTAATTGCCTTGATACAGTATATCACAGTGCTTTACGTTTTATTACTAACTCAGCGTTTAGGACACATCACTGTGTTCTCTATTCTCTGGTCTCCTGGCCCTCACTGACCCTGAGGAGACAACACAATTGGATTATTTTTATTTACAAAGCCATTCTGAATAAACTCCCCTCATATCTTTCCAACTTGTTGTCTCCAGTTCACAGTGTGTACAGCTCCCGCTCTTCCACACGGAAGCTGTATAAAGTCCCCAGGATTCATACAGAACTTGGCAAAGCAGCTTTCTCCTACGCTGCTCCCTGGACCTGGAACCACATTCAGAACTCTCTTAAACTTTCTGGACTCATCTCCTTGGGTGAATTCAAGGTTCTTCTTAAACAGAAACTAACAGAAATGTGCAGCTGCTATTTTTAATGTAAGGTATTGTAATGTTGTTGTTAAATTGATTTTATTGTTGTTGCACCAGTTAAGCCTCTTGGCCAGGTCTCCCTCGCAAAAGAGATTTAATTTCAAGGGATTTTCCTGGTAAAATAAGGTAAAATAAATAAGTTACAGCCCTGGTCCCGGGACTGTCAGGGTTTAACTTGATCAGATAACTGTTGTAGTTAAGTTTAATCTGGTCCTTCCATCCAGAGGGTAGATGTCGTCAAGTCGCAGGTAAAAATCATCAAGATACATTGTGGGACATGTAGTTTTGGTCCACGACGTGCGTCTACAACAGTATGGGATCATACTCCAAACTGCATGCAGGAATTGTTCCAAATAAAAGAAACCCGCTATGACCTGAGGGGGAAACTCATGTTTGAGACGATGACAGTAAGAACAAACATTAAAAAGAGATGTACATCAATTAAGGCAAGAGAAATATGGAATAGTTGTGACAACGATCTAAAAATGTGCAGTTCTATCTACAAGTTCAAGAAAATGTTTAAAGAAAATATTGTAAATAAAAATAAAACACTATAACTATAAAGTATATTATCAAAAACATTCTATAATGTGAAACGTCAATTTTATATTTTCTTATTTATTTTTTGTCTTCTTTATGCATTGTTTGTTTTTCATGGATTAATGTTAATGTTTCAGATTTAAGCTGATCACAAAAGGGTCGGCACTATAAACTACGGCTTCAGCCTACACCTTTTCGGCAAAAGCAATGTTTATTTTACTTTTTTCATTTTGTTTTGTAAAATAACTTGTACAATAATAGAATAGAAGACTTTATTTATCTCCCAGAGGAGAAATTCAGTCGTGCAGCAGCCAAAACACACACACACTTTATACAAAAGATTTAAAATAGAAATAACCAATAAGTGGTTAAATAATAAAAAGAGCAATATAAAAAGTAGAAAAAGAGTATGTACAAGAGAGAAAAAAATAGTAAACACCAAAAAAATGGATAATATTTACAAAAAATGTACAAATATTTTCAAAAATACTTGAGGTATTTGAGGTATTTAAAGACAATTCATTCATATAATAATATAACGTAATGTTCAAGGGCCTGTTAAGAGTTATTATTTGATTGCCATGATGATTTACATGGATTAAATCTCTTGAAAATGTGTTGATACCGAATGAAATCAATTTAAAATCAACTTTTCAGGTGAGTGACGTGTCTCCTCCGTGTTACCTCTTTACTGAGCCGGGTCTCATCAAACACGAATATAAACACACGAGTAAATCAACAGAAAAAAACACAAATACATGCATAAATAGATACATAAATGCATGATGTATGTATATATTATCTATATTTATATAGATACATAAATGCAGGTAAGGGGTGTGAGGCTGGAACGTCATCTATGTCCTAAGTCGCAGTCACGGACAACTTCCTGTTTCTGCCGTTTTCTGACTGAAATCAGACTCTTACCGTCCAGGAAGTTGAAGTTGAGGAAGAACTCGTCGTAGCAGGACTCCGGCAGGACATAATCCAGCAAAAGTCCTCTAAAAGGAGCAATGAAAGAAGAAACTTTCCCCGAACCCGCTCCGTCTGCCATGTCCGCTGTGTCACACAGTCACCCGTCCCATCAGTTCCGCCGCAGCACAAAGGTTCCGCCACGGGCACTTGTTTTTCTATTACTGTTGTTTGTTTGTTTTGTTTTTAATGACAAAGAGAAAATCATATACAATTTTGTTGAGGTGACACAATATTAAGACCTAGAATAAACTATATATATATATATATATATATATATATATATATATATATATATATATATATATATATATATATATAGATATATAGATAGATAGATAGATAGATAGATATGCTTTATTCCAGACTCAAAGGTCCATACACAAATACAATCAAGAACACACAATACAAAAGATAAAAAAACAACAACACAGAAATAAAAAATAGTCTAATGACTCATTTTAAAAGACACTTATACTAATGCTCCCAAAACTGAGACGTGTAGCGTGTGACACTGTACATAATGTTCACCAGTACCACAACAATTTGATTATCCGAATGATTTAACCGACAGATAAACCTGTACATTACATTTCATCAACAGATTGCAGTGTGTTCACTCCAGCACTCACAAACATCTCACTCGTCCTCGTCCATCTGGGCCTTTTTAACAGTATCCTCAGGGCATCATTGTATGCCACTTGCAGTCTCTGAAGGCTGGCTTTTTTTATAGTTCAGCCACAGATGTGCAGTGTACAGAAGGAGATGGAGAAGGACTCCCACCCCATGAAGGACACCTTCAGAGCGCTGAAGAGCTCATTCAGCGACAGGCTCCTTCACCCTAAATGTGTGAAGGAACGCTACAGAAGGTCCTTCCTCCCTGCAGCTGTGAGACTACACAACCAGCACTGCTCACAGTAGACCACATACAACCTGACAATAAATATACAAACCGGAAAATAATGTGCAATATCATTCTCTGCAACGTGCAATTATGTAAATAACATCTGTAAATATCCATCTGTTATTTTTTACATACTAGTATTTCTTATTATTTATTTTTATTCTCCTTCTTCTTCTTATTATTATTGTATATACTGTTTATAGTGTTTTATTATTACTGTGTGATATTGATGCCTCTTGTTTTTTGCACTATCCCCTTTGCTGCTGTAATCTGCAAATTTCCCCTCTGTGGGACTATTAAAGGATTTCTTATCTTATCTTATCTTACAGAGGTGGACAATATGCTTTAAACAGAGTCAACTTCACTCCAACAGTACAACAACTATATATGTGGCCATGGTGACGGGTGATGTGGAAGTCTGAAGTGGTCTCTATAGCCCTGGGTTTATATATATATATATATATATATATATATATATATATATATATATATATATATATATATATATATATATATATATACACATACATATATATTATATTTTTGGCACATGTAAATTAAGATAAGTTTTAAAGGATGTGAATTCTTATGTTTTGTTTTCTTAAACTTCTCATGAAATGTTTTTTTTTTACATGTACAAAAATAAAATAAATCGAATAAAAAAAAAAAAATATATATATATATATATACACATAGGATTTAAAACGGAAGAAAGAATGATGGAATATTTAATACCAGCAGGGGGCGGGGACGAGCCTCTCTGACATCACCAGAGAGGAAGCTGCACTCCAGCTGGTCCTGGTTCTGGTTCTGATCCTGATCCTGATCCTGGTTCAGGTCCTGGTCCTGATGGGGTCAGACGGGGCCGCGGGTTCGGCCCAGGTCCGCCTACAGGTGGTGTCGGACTCGGAGCTGTCCTTCCCCGGGTCTCCGTACTCCGTGTCGGTGCTGCAGGTCGGCTACTGCGTCCCCCAGAGCGACGGCTCCTGCCGGGCCGACGGCTCCGTCAGCCTGCTGACGGGCCCCAGCACCGTGCTGGTGGACACCGGGGGCCCCTGGGGCCGGGACTCCCTCCTGCAGGCCCTGGGCCGGAGGGGCGTGCAGCCCCGGGACGTCCACGTGGTGGTGGGGACGCACGGACACTCGGACCACGTGGGGAACCTGAACCTGTTCCCGGAAGCGCTCACGGTGGTGGGCTGTGACGTCAGCCAGGGGGACCGATACCTGTCCAGCGGGCTGGGGGAGGGACAGGTGTACCGCCTGGACGACCACGTGAGTGGCCCGCTCCATACAATAATAATGATAATAATAATAATAATAATACATTTGATTTCTGGTGCACTTTTCATTAAAAACAAATCTCAAAGTGCTACAAGTGCTACAACCATGAATAAAATCAACAGGAAAAGGCTTAATAAACAGGAAAAGGCAGTTCAATTCAATTCAATTTTATTTATATAGCGTCTAATACAACAAAAGTTGTCTCATGACCCTCGAGCAATTGTTACATAAACAATGGCAGGTAAAAACTCCTCTAGTGGGAGAAACAATACTTTAAAGGAGCATGAGGCAGGATTTATGAAAAAAAATCGTATACGTTTTAAGTTTTACTAGTAATAATGTCAGATGATCTCTCCTTTGCCTTGAACAGGCTGTGTGCTGCAAAATGTGCTGCAATTCCGGGCCGGAATTTCCCGCGCTGTCCTGCGGATGTGACGTCAAATGACGCTGCATGCACGTGGGCGTGGTTTCACGCATCCACTAGGGGTCTAACGTAAAAAATTAAAAAGCGTTGTCGCTTGAAGCTTCTCTCTCTCTCATTTTTTTTACTTGATATCGAACACAAGCCACAGATCCAGCAGCACATCTATCATCTCCTCCAGGTTCTACATCTTTAGTGTTGTTGTCTTCGCTTAGATCACACAATCAAATACGTCACAGCAGCTTCACTCCAACCTCCTACTTCTGCTCCAGATGCTGAATTGTTATGGAAAAGAAACCAGGCCGAGTTGAGTCGAGCTGAGATGAGATGAGTAGAGCCGAGTAGGTACTAGTGGAAAAGTGCCATAATCCACCGTGCTGCCCCAATCTGGAACCGTTTCAGCATAATGTTCCTCGTGTTAAATGAACTCATCAAAACAGTTGTTGGCGATGGGCAGAACTACCAGCAGAAATCAGCGCAGACACGTTTAAATGAAGGTGATTGATTTGACAGATTTTTGAAGAAAAGTAATAATGATGACAAAAAAACATCTGTGATGAACGACAGAATAAAGGAAAGAAGCTTTTTGGACTCCCATGGGCTGATTCAGGAACCACCAAACATCGCAGGTCCTCTACCGACCACCAGTGTCCGGATCAGTAAGTTGCTGCTTGCTCGTCCTCACCACGTCTCTCCTCCCCTACAGGTGAGCATCGTCCCCACGCCAGGACACAGCGGTCAGGACGTCAGCGTCCAGGTGACGGGGACCTCTGCCGGCACCGTGCTCGTTGCAGGGGACTTATTTGAGTGCTGCTCTGATGAGAACACTTGGAGGGACGTGAGTTTGAACCCTCAGCTACAAGAGGTGAACCGACAGAAGGCCCTGGGGACCGCTGATGTCATCGTCCCGGGACACGGACTTCCTTTCAGAGTCCTGAGGGACTGATGACGCCGTGAGGAGGGTTGGTTGATCTGACATGTTGGTGGAGGCCGAGGACACGCCCCTGTATGCGGACGACACCGTCCATTCGTGGAGGACCCGCTCACCTCAGGTGTTCCAACCCCAATCTAGAAAATAAAGTTATTTTCAGAAGCTTTTAAGCCTCCACTGAGTCTATGCTTGACCGTTGACATGGTAACCAGGGCCGGCCCAAGCCTCCATGGGGCCCTAAGCAAAATTAGATTTTGGGGCCCTCTATTACTGCCAATAATACTGATTATTGATCATTGACACACCCACTATAAACTTATTTCATGTTCTCCCCTGTCATTACAAATACACTTGTAAAACTAGATGTAAGAACTTTTTGTTGTAGTTAGATTGTAATCCACAGGGATCAAGACCATGGAAGCAGACGACAGATTAACAAACTTGGAGAAAAATCTTTCAATTAATATTTTGCAAAGTCAGCAACTGCCCCTGCTGGCCACACAGAGAAGCAACAGGTCAAAGGTCAGAGAGCTGCACAGTTGCAGCAGTGTTGTTTCCATCATCCTATTGTCAGCCTGGCATGTTTTTACCCATCTATGGTTTTTAATCTGAAATGGTAACAAATTCAGCTACAAGAGCAGCCTGGGGTTGATTTACTGTACACTTAATATTTAAAGTGATATATTACAAAGTTTGATACTGAGTGTCATCTAGAGTGTAGGCCTACTAAAAGAAACTAAATAATCAAATAGATCATTTATAAACCATTTACTGGAAACACGTTATCTACTTTATTTTTGGTTTTAAATAAACTGCAACTAAACTAGTCAATATGCCAGCAGTAGTCTATTCTAGTCTGTTAACATACTATTGTTTATGTAATAATATTAATTATTGTGTTTTTGTACAGTAACATACCTTTGATGATGTATGAATCATCACTCAAACATAAAAAAATAATTGTATTTTTTATTTTATTTTTTTTTAACTCTTGGGGGCCCCCTAGTGGTCACGGGGCCCTAAGCAGCTGCTTGGTTCACTTATGCCTTGGGCCGGCTCTAATGGTAACCAACGTCTAAGGGTGCTTTCAGACCTGTGGCCCGTTTGTTTTGTTCCGATTTAGTGGCTAAATCGATAGTTGTTTTGTTTTTCGTATATGGCGTTTGTGTTCAAAAGGCAACTGTCTGTAGCGTTTCAAAGCTGTTAAATGCCATGCGCGAACCAACTGTTCTCTCATTGGTCAGAAATGAACGCGGAAGGAGTTTCCTCTTCCGTACCCCGGGAAAAACAAAGGTTGAACCACAGTTATGAGTGAGTTGTGTCGGTTAATGTGTCGATTATGTTCTCTCTGCAAACGAATCGCTCCAGGTCTGGAATGGAAGCGAGCCGAGACCACCTCTCCTAGGAGATCTCGGCTCGGTTGTTTTGTCCCGCATCCGAGCGCGATTGCTGTGTTTACATATACAAGGGGTCGGCAACCCGCGACTCTAGAGCTGCATGCGGCTCTTTAGCGCCGCCCTAGTGGCTCCTGGAGCTTTTTCAAAAATGTTTGACCTTTTTTTTCCTTTTTTTTTTTTTTTTTTTTTCATTTTTTCTCTTTTTTCCTTTTTTCCTTTTTTTCTTTTTCCTTTTTTTTCTTTTTTTCTTTTGAATCTCGACATTTCAACTTTTTTCACGAAATTCTATTTTCTCGACATTTCGACTATTTTCTCAAGATTATACTTTCAACATTAATCTTGACATGTCGACTTTTTTCTCTACATTTCGACGTTTTTCTCGACTTTTTTCTCGACATTTCGACTTTTTTCTCGACTTTTTTCTCGACATTTCGACTTTTTTCTCAAGATTGTACTTTCAACATTAATCTTGACATTTCGACTTTTTTCTCGACATTTCAACTTATTTTTCGACTTTTTTCTCGACATTTCGACTTTTTTCTTGACATTTTGCCTCTCGCCATTTGCCTTCATTCTAAGGCTGATACAAGACTTTTCATTTTTTGCGGCTCCAGACATATTTGTTTTTTGTGTTTTTGGTCCAATACGGCTCTTTCAACATTTTGGGTTGCCGACCCCTGACATATACCAAACGAACCGATCTTTAGGGGTAAACGTTCCCTGTTTCGGAACAACTTCTCTAAACGGGACAGGTGTGAAAGCACCCTCAGTGTTAGAATGCATCAATCACCAATCAACCACAGGACAGACGGACAGGCTGCAGCTGTGCAAAGTTATCACTTTAATAAATATAAATCCTGCAAAAATACACATCCAGCTTTGTAACATCACAAATATAACAAGCAGCATAGAAACATAATTTCTGACAAAAATGCAGACGACATCAGTGTTTGTGTACGGGACCCCTGGTTCACCTCCAGCAACCAGGGAAATAAATAAACGGGAGCTCAGTCCTGCTGCAAAGGTGCAGCCAGTTTCCAGAGGGGAGTCCAGGGCCGGAGGTGCAGCGATGGCGGAGCGATGCATCATGGGAGCTCGGGCTCAGCGTCACGAGCGGCAGTAGTCTTACATGGTGGGTGGGGGGAGCGTCTTCGGGGGCGTTAGGACGGCTGCGGCTGGTTGAAGTGGCCCGCGAACAGAACGGTACCTGAACACAGACAGGAGGGTCAGGGACACGCCCAGTACTGGAGTTGAGGGGGGATGAGGGGGGATGGCATCCCCCCTTGAAATAAAAACGGTCAAAATCATCCCCCCTGTAAAACTGTCATCCCTCCTTTCCATCCATTATGTCATTTCATCAATGAATGTGGTTTTACTGCTATTTCAACATTTAGAGTCATCACCAGAAAAATAACACCAGAAAATTAACTTATTTGACAATTTTCACCTGTTTCAAGTAAATTTTCACTTGAAATAAGTAGGAAAATCTGCCAGTGGGACAAGATTTATCTTCTTATTACAAGCAAAAAAATCTTGTTCCACTTGCAGATTTTTCTACTTATTTCAAGTGAAAATCTACTTGAAACAGGTGAAAATTGTTGTTTTTTCCAGTGATGAGTCTTGTTTTAAGTGTAATGAGATTCGTTTACTAAAATGAGACATTTTAACTAGAAATAAGACAAATATTCTTGTTAAGATTTTGAGTTTTTGCAGTGATCCATGTTACTTATCCTGTGAAGGACAGAGTCATATTGATAAGTTCAGAAAACTGTTTTTTATTGTTGTGTTTTGATGTATTTGATGTAAGCCCAGTGGATATTTAAAGCTTACAGAAGGCTGCATTTAACTGCTGCTTTGTCATTCCTGCAGTATTTCTGCAGGTGTTTTGGTCACTGCTATTATTTGTAATATATTATATTATTTGTAATCAGCACAAATTATCTGTCCCCATATGATAAAATCCACCATCGCCCCTGAATTCCTTTTACAACTCGAGTACTGGACACGCCCACTCGGCTGCAGCAGCCAATAGGAGCAGGCCGGGGGGGGGGGGGGGGGGGGGGGGGGTCTCACCTGTGGGCTGGTGCTGGATGAGGAAGAGGAAGGGCCGGTCCAGGGTGATCTCCTCCACCGCCATCCGGGAGAACATGATGGCCCCTGAGGAAACACAGCAGGTCAGTCTGAGCTCACGGATCAGGAACCAAGTCAGAAAAGTCCACACACAATCACGCACACACACACGCACACGCACACGCACACACACACACACACACACACACACACACACACACTCACACTCACACGCATCAGGAACCTTCCTCATGCAAGTCAGTCTCTGTTGGCGTCTACAGGATGATTTACTCTGGATTCAAGTGTATGTGAGAGTGAGTGTTTGTGTGTGTGTGTGTGTGTGTGTGTGTGTGTGTGTGTGTGTGTGTGTGTGTGTGTGTGTGTGTGTGTGTGTGTGTGTGTGTGTGTGTGTGTGAATATGTGTGTGTGTGTGTGAATATGTGTGTGTGAATATGTGTGTGTGTGTGTGTGTGTACAGGACTGTCTCAGAAAATTAGAATATTGTGATAAAGTCCTTTATTTTCTGTAATGCAATTAAAAAAAACAAAAATGTCATACATTCTGGATTCATTACAAATCAACTGAAATATTGCAAGCATTTTATTATTTTAATATTGCTGATCATATATATATATATATATATATATATATATATATATATATATATATATATATATATATATATATATATATATATCTATATATCTATATCAAAAAATGTGAATATTCTGGGAATCTTAATCTTAAACTGTAAACCATAATCAGGAATATTAAAATAACAAAAGGCTTGCAATATTTCAGTTGATTTGTAATGAATCCAGAATGTATGACATTTTTGTTTTTTTAATTGCATTACAGAAAATAAAGGACTTTATCACAATATTCTAATTTTCTGAGACAGTCCTGTATATGAGTGTGTGATTATGTGAGTGTGTGTGTGTGTGTGTGTGTGTGTGTGTGAGTGTGTGAGTGTGTGTCCTCTACCTGTGGCGGCCGAGCCCTTGGTTCCTCGCTCGTTCACCTCGATCTTCACCTTCTGCAGGATCTTGGAGACGCTGAGCCTCTCGTCAGCTGCAAGGCAGAGAGAGTGTTCAAGCAGGAGTCATGTGATTCCCTTCACCTGGTCATGTGGCGTGGGTCATGCATGCAACGGTCTGGTGTTTGTGCGGGACCTACAGGTGATGCGGCTGAAGTCAGCGGTGGCCAGGTTGAACATGCTTCCCAGTCCCATGTGTTGCAGAACCGTCTTCAAGTTCTCCTCGGAGCTCAGAGAGAACCTGTGAACACACGCACAGCTGGTCTGGTTCTGGCCTGCAGGCTGGAAGCTCGGGTCAAAGCCCCCCGAAGGCGCTATTCTGCTCCTCACCTGGGCATGGCCAGCTGCTTCTTGACGTTCCTCATCTCAGACCTCCACTGCTTGATCCTCTGGCTGCTCAGATCGGAGCTCAGGCTGCTCAGCGGCACCTCCGGCTCAAACGGAGACACCAGGAGCATGCTCAGTGAGCCGCCCTCGTACGGCACCTCGATCACATCGTAGTCCACGCCCTCACGGGTCACAAACTCACCTGTACGTTGAGGAGATGGAGATGGAAGGACGTTTTTATTTATTCAAAGACAGAAGAAGGAAGAGATCCATCGTCTGTGTAAATGCATTCATGAAATGTATGTAACGATGCATATCATTTATTAACATTATTATTATTATTTATTTTTTTTTCATTGTTTTCCGTATTTATTTGTAATTTGAAGAAAACGTGATTAGTTTATTTGGGACTATTTTCTGTGATGTGTTTTCAAGTCTCGCGGGTTTCCAAGTCTCGCGGGTTTTCAAATCTCGCGGGTTTTCAAGTCTCGCGTTGTTTGGGACCTTTTCCGGCTGTTAACTTCCGGTTTCGGCTCCAAACAAATAGGAGGATGGATGGACTTCATGTTACCTTGCGGTCATGATAGTTTAATGCTGATAACAAAGGCAGCCGATCACCCAAGTTGCAAGGATAAGCTCCACAACCTCACCACGTGCAAAGGACTCTTAATTCCCTCTTGTGCATGCAGCCAACGAGGTATTTGTACATGTCTTTATTTTTTCTGTAATTGTATCGTTAACTTCATGTATATTTGCTATATGTTTGTTTTTAGTTTCACTGTGTAATGGAGGAGTAATGAAGATTGCCTTTATTAAATCAGTCAAGAAACCACTTGTGTTTGCCATGCTTGGAGGGAGTTACAGTCTGGGAGATGGACGGTAAGGCGGAGCCTACCGTAGTTGAAGGAGTTGGTGAGTCTCATCATGTGCACAGGCACGCGGTTGTTGTTGGCGCAGTGAAACATCCTCTCCTGCGTCAGCCTGGGGTCAAAGGGAACCTTCCAGAGGCCCTGGAAGTGAAGGGCGTTGAGGAGAACCAGGCGGGTCTCATCCGTCAGGGATCCAGGTGCTAGGAACTCTGGGATGGTACCTGCAGATGGGAGCAGCCATGGTGTTATATCTCCTTTTATTCAGAAAGTTCTGTCCACTCGTGTTTCACCTTCCCTTCAGGATGTATTGGGAACTATTTCCCAAATTCCTGTTATTTCTGCTGGTCCCTGAGTCTTGCACCTCAGTGGTGGGGAGAGAAAAGCCCTCCCTAAAACAAATCAGATGGAGGCTGTAGGCGCTGGCCGTACCTGCGGTGTGGTCGGAGACCCAGGTGTTGATGATGCTGACGGCCTGGTCGGGCTTGGTGAAGTCCACCTGGTGGGGGTGGGTCTGGAAGGTCTTGGCCAGGGCCCGGCGGTACCCCTTCTCCAGGTGCATCTTCCTCTCCACCATCACCGCGCTGGCAATGTCCACCCCGTCCTCGCTGGACAGGTCTCGCTGCAGGAGGCGCTGCTGGCGAGGCATCCCTCGCTCTGCGGCAGGAGCAGACCGGAGTTGGTTTCATGGTCACAGTAACACAGGGCAGCCATGGTAACACCATGCAACCATGGTAACACCATGCAACCATGGTAACACCATGCAGCCATGGTAACACCATGCAGCCATGGTAACACCATGAAACCATGGTAACACCAGGCAGCCATGGTAACACCATGAAACCATGGTAACACCATGCAGCCATGGTAACACCATGCAACCATGGTAACACCATGCAACCACGGCAACCCCATGAAGCCAGTGAGCTGACCACCTGTGTTTGAACTGTATCTGACTCCCCAGACCCAGGACCAGTGTTGGGGTAGTTACTCAAAAAAAGTAATCCATTACATATTACTAGTTACTTTAAAAAAAGTAATCCCTTACACTACTTAGTTACTGGTTGCTGAAAGTAACTAGTTACATTACTAGTTACATTACTTTTGGATTACTCCGCAATATCACCTGAGCTGCACCATAACTCGATTGCCAATGAACAACATGTACAGGACTGTCTCAGAAAATTAGAATATTGTAATAAAGTCCTTTATTTTCTGTAATGCAAAAATGTCATACATTCTGGATTCATTACAAATCAACTGAAATATTGCAAGCCTTTTATTATTTTAATATTGCTGATCATGGCTTACAGCTTAAGAAAACTCAAATATCCTATCTCAAAAAATTTGAATAATCTGGGAATCTTAATCTTAAATTGTAAGCCATAATCAGCAATATTAAAATAATAAAAGGCTTGCAACATTTCAGTTGATTTGTAATGAATCCAGAATGTATGACATTTTTGTTTTTTTTAATTGCATTACAGAAAATAAAGAACTTTATCACAATATTCTAATTTTCTGAGACAGTCCTGTAGTTGGAACCTTATTACTGCAGTGCCCAGATCAGCACCAGAAGTCCCGTAAAATCCTGTAAAATCCCGTAAGATCACGTTAAAGGCTGATTTATGGTTCTGCGTTACACCAACGCAGACCTTACGGCGTAGGCTCTGCGTCGATTTAACGCGGAACCATAAATCAGCCTTAAATCAGACAAGTGTTGCGCCACGCCTGAAGACGCATGAAAGGCAAGTTTGATTTTCTTTTCTGTTTTCCCGTTCTACATGTAGCTGAAAAGCTTAAAGTAACTAAAGTAACGTATTTTTTTTTGTCTTAGAGTAACTATAACGGGATTACCCAAATTACAACTATAACGAGGTACATTACTGCTTTACTGGCGAATGTAATCTCGTTACAGTAACGCGTTACTTTGTAACGCGTTACACCCAACACTGCCCAGGACCAAACCCAAACCCAAACACCCGGCTTCTGCTCGCCTCAGACATCCCACTCACCTCTCAGAGAGAAGCCCATGGCTGCAGTCAGGTTCCTCCGGGTGTCGCCCTCTGCTCCCAGCTGAACCATGGCCATGACCGAGGCCGCGCCGTACGGGGAGAAGGCCAGGTTACTGTCCGGAGAGCGCTGGGCCAACTCGGAGAAGACCTTCAGACCAAAGTCCGTCTGCCGGTCCTGCAACGATCCCAGTCCCACTGTGCAGAGGGTCAGCGCCAGGAAAATACTCACACCAAGCATGCTGGGAAACAACAGAGAGAGCAGAGTCACGAGAGGTTCCCGATGGGAGACGAAGCTGTCTGGTCTTTTATCATCCCGATCTCAGAAGTCTTTTCCCTGAAAACTCAGTCGGTTGGTGAAACGTGCTCTCACTCTTCTTCTCACACACTTGTCGAATTTCTCAGGTCTGAGAATGTAAACATAACACCTGAAATACGATACCGGACAGAAGAGAGCTGGATGAGGACAGAAAACGCTGAGAAACGTCTCGTTCAAAGAGACCAGAACCGTTACTGTGGCAGAGGATCGCGGTGGCCTCAACAGCAAGCACTCGCTCTGCCTGGTCACTCAAATCACACAAAAACAGTTTCCAAGCTGCCGCCTTGACGTGCGTGCAGGTACAGGTCCCTGTCCGACAGGTCAACATGTGCCAGCGGTCATGTCTTCTCAACAGATACAAGATATTTACATCTGTAGCCGCCACCAGACGCAGGTTCTTCTGCATCTGTTGGGGTCCTGCTCCAACTGGCCCTTATTCCACTGGGAGAAGAGTTGGGATGGTCGAGAGGACACTATGACCAACTCTACGAATTAGGGCTGGGTATCAATTCAAATGTCAAGAATCGATTCGATTCCGATTCTTAAGATTCAGAATCGATTATCAGGATTTGATTCGATCCGATTCAATTTGATTCCAATATTGATTTGGGTTAGTGTTAATAAAACTGTTTTTTGAGCTGTTGCATGAATTATATGACTGTAAAATAACTGGTGAAATAATAATTTCACAATAATTATTGTGAAATAACTAAGAAATAAATATCCATTTAAAGTACAAAAAAGAAAGAACTTGCAACAGCTCATGCAGTAAACAAATCATTTTAGCTTGTCTAATTTATTCTGTCACCAGACACACGTTGCCATGATGCACCCGGCATTTTTCAGGTATGTCATCATGACAAACCGTGTGTCTGATAACAGAGAAACCAAACAAGCTATAGTAAATATAGACAATATGAACTTAATTGAATCAGAATCAGAATCAGAATACTTTATTATCAATGTACCTGGGTACTGTGAGATTAGAGGTAGCATCACCTCTCCAGTGCAAGATAAATAGCAGTAGTGCAAAACAATAAGAAATACAAGAAATATAAGCAATATAAAAAATATAAAAAAATGTTAAGGTGCATTTGAATCGTTTTTTTTTTTTTTTTATATATATACAGATGACAGTATATACATGTGTAGAATATTGTAGAATATTATGCACAGAGTCCGGGAGGAGTATTGCACAGTTTAAAGAGACAGTAATGAGGATGATTCACATATTGTTCAGGGTGATTATGTAACTAATATAACATTTAGAAATTAAAGCTGAAATATCCAGCATTTTCTCCAAGGAAAAGTTCATTTAGTCCAAGAGTTTTCAAAACCAGCGCTTTGTTAACGCTGCAGCTACTCTTCGGCGCCATGTTCAGTCTTTGATAGTTTCACACCACTCGCATGTTTGAATTAAATGACATGACTACTGGGATTAAAGTTCCCCGGACAAAAATGTAATGATGAAAAAAAAAAGTTCTTTAGACATACAGATCGATATTTAGGAATTAATATGAGAATCGATTTAGAATCGGAAAATTGATTTTTTTAACACAGGCCTACTACGAATGAACTTTCCCGCCACTTGAACGGGGCAAGTTAGCAGAGCTCCAATTGTTTAAGGTTCATGTTAACGTTTGTGCTCGCTTCCC
The DNA here is from genome assembly GCF_033807715.1 of Cololabis saira. Lineage (NCBI taxonomy): Eukaryota > Metazoa > Chordata > Actinopteri > Beloniformes > Belonidae > Cololabis > Cololabis saira. The sequence goes on along the minus strand of NC_084606.1, from coordinate 11,011,362 downwards.
TGACGGGTCAAACCACGTTGGTCCTTTCATAAACATAAACCTGGACCTCATCACTGTCTGAACTCAGCAGGATACCTTCTCCTGGGATGTGTTGCGTAAAGCACCCAGAGGTTCTGTGCTCGCCTGCAGGTTGCCAGCAGGAACTCGTTACCTGTGGTTACCGTGGTTACCGTGGTCCCTGTGAGGACACGTCGGGAGATGTGCAGACTGATAGTACCGGTGCCAGTCTGACGCTGGGCGTGGTGCAGGCCAACACCGGTGACTAAAGTGCCTGCTGGGCGTCTAGTCCTGATGTTTGGGTCGGCCTCACAAGTTAGAACATCGATCTGGTCTGGAGGCAGCGCCGTCCCAGCAAAGGTGGGGTTCACCTCAGCTCCTGCCTGCTAAGCTTCTTCTTCATGCTCGGTAATGTTCTGCAGCAGCAGATGCTTGTGTTGCATCATCCGCTGCGTTGGTCATGTTTGAAGGTGTTGTAGGTAGGGCTGTTCGATTTTGCCCAAAAATAAAATCTCGATTTTTTTCTCTCAAAATCCGATTTTCGATTACGATTATTTTGTGAATTGACAAAAGGCAAAGAAATTATTTCAAATATGCTGTTTTTTTATTGCCCCATTGGGCTTTAAGTGCAAACTTTGCTCTTATTAAACCAAAAATGAATGAATAAAGTGCAAAACTCTGTAAAATAAGTTTAAAAAAAGTTTAAAAAAATATAAATATATAAATATAAAGTTTTATCTCTGAAAAAAAAAATCAGCAAATCAGCACTTGCAAACATACAGTAAGTTATATTTCCAATTAAATAAAACAAGACATTTTCTAATTAAACTAAACTGGGTTTTTGCATGCTAAATAATAATGCAACCCATGAAGGAGGTAGAGGTGTGTAATGTCAGTCATTACATTTGCTATTCACATTTGCAAGTTTTTTGCAAGGAACACGAGCCGGTCTACGGCATCTGGCTTGAGGGATGCCCGGTGGCATGTTAGTATATCACCATGGTTACAACGCCCCCTCCTACACTAAAGAGCCTCTCCGATGGGACACTTGTCGCAGGTATTGAGAGGTATTTCCATCAATCATTAATATGTGTGCAGACAAGGTTAAAAAAAAAAAAAAAAAAAAAAGTGAAAAATCGATTTTCACATTTTAACATCGTTCTAATTACATAATCGCGATTACGATTTAAAATCGATTAATCGAACAGCCCTAGTTGTAGGAAAGGCTTGCTGCTCTGGATCAGAGCTGGTTGATCTTCTTGTCTCTGAGGTTCAGCCACCCACAAACATCTGGGCCCTAGCTTTTGAACTGGACTCATAACAGCACGGCGGTCGTGAGGTGAAGTCCTTACCTGGAGGTCGGAGGTTCAATGCAGTGGTTTCTGAGGTTCAGATCTGCTTGCTGCTGCTGCTGCTGCTTCTGCTGCTGCTGGAGTGTACAGAGCCGGCAGAGAGCTCCGCTTTTTGTAGAGGCTTGTGGGTCCCGCCCACCTCCTGCCAAACACACACACACTCAGAGAAGCCGTTAGAGACGGTGATGTCATCTGACGCTGTCTGGTCAGACTTCCTCTCCAGAGCCCACGGATCCACTCTCCCCTGCTGTGACTAAAGAGTGACGGAGCGAATGGAAAGTCACCGCTTTTTTCTAGCACACAAACACACTGCTGCCATGTTACTCACGGAGCAAGAATGAGCTGGAATTCAGGGATTTTCTCCGTCCCTGAACATCTGAATGTGATCAATGTTGTGACAGCCTTGGTCATCAGCTGGCTGACGGCCAGACGCCGTATGATCACGCGACACTTTTCCTTTCAAGGAAAAACATGCTGGGATGGAATGTTTGAGGTATTTATTTATCTATCAGCGATGGTAAAGATCAGAGAGTGTAAGTGCAGAAGGCCAGTTCTGATGGAGGAATCACTGCTCAGTTGATATGGTGACCCGGCTGTGGAGACGCCTGGGGAAAAGACGCTCTTCATCACAAATAACTATATTCTTCCTTCCTTTTCATTTTATTCATCATTAAATACAACGTTATATACGTGCACAAGTTTAATGGTATTCTTCCATGGAAGACAGAACCCATAACAGTCACTGAAATAACTTGAACCTGACTAAATGTTCCTCTAACATATCTGGATCGGATTAGTACTAATCATCAACAGAGGTCGTCTAAAAAAGTTTGAAGGGGCTCATGGAAAACCTGAATCTGCCACAGGCGGTAAGGGTTAAAGGTTAGGGTCAGGGGTTAAAGGAGCTTGAGGCCGGATTGTGGCAAGATTTATGAAAAAAATCCGTATACATTTTAAGTTTTCTAGTAATAATGTCAGATGAAGCGTTCCAAACCAAAAAGAAAGAGCCCTCTAGTGTATCTCTCCTTTGCCTTGAACAGGCTGTGTGTTGCAAAATGTGCTGCAATTCGGTCCCGAAATTCCCGCGCTGTCCTGTGGATGTGACCTCACATGACGCTGCATGCACGTTCTCCCCTGCCGGCTTCACTGTTGGCTGCAGTACCCCCAACGGCCGTCGTGGTGAAGGGTGGCGCTAGAGAGTCTCATTTCTTAAAAGGAGCCTCAAGCTCCTTTAAACCAGTGGTTCCAAAACTTTTTTTGCCAGGCCCCCCTTTGGTACGTAACAGAATTTCCGAGCACCCCCCCCCCGACCCCAACACAGACACACACATCTTTTGCATTCAAATGTGACTGCATTTTATTTCATATATTGAACATATGTGCAAAAAAACTGTCCATCTCTGTAAAAATAGTTTTTCAACCTGACCAGCTCACAGAGATTGAAACAACAACAATACAAACAGGAGCCAAAATCTGAACATTTGCTCTACAAAAATGACACCTTTACTCCCCACATCTTTTCAGTGATGTGAGTGGGCTTGCTTCATGTGTGCAACACATTTATTGTTTCTCCTTTTTACTGTACAATACAGTATGCATTACTTTCAACATGTATTTTTCCAAAAATAACCAGCCCCCTTAGGAAAAAAAACCCAGCAGCAACAGCTAAACAAATAATCAAAATTTCAACAATTGCTCTGCAAAAATGTCAGCTTTAATCCCCACACCTTTTCAGTGAGTGGGGTGGTGGGCTTGATCATGTTACAGATCCTCTCAAACCGGGGTTGCAGGTGAGAGATTACCACATGCATCTTCCTTCCAGTAGCACCGGGTAGTTGTGGGGCCTGAAGCAGCAGGTGCCCGGTTAGATTCCTGCCGCCCAGACCATTACTTCATGTCCTTCCCAGTTTGGGAACCACTGGGTTAGACGATAAGGGTTAGGTGTTAGGCGGTAAGGGTTAGGGGTTAGGCGGTAAGGGTTAGGGGTTAGGCGGTAAGGGTTAGGGGTGAGGGGTTAGTTGTTAGGTGTTAGGCGGTAAGTGGTTAGAGGTTAGGTATTAAGGGTTGGGGGTTAGGCGACAAGGGTTAGGCAATAAGGTTTAGGGTTTAGGCGATAAGGTTTAGGGCTTAGGCGGTAAGGGTTAGGGGTTAGGCGTTAGGGGTTAGGGGTTAGGCGGTAAGGGTTAGGGGTTAGGCGTTAGGGGTTAGGGGTTAGGCGGTAAGGGTTAGGGGTTAGGCGTTAGGGGTTAGGCGGTAAGTGGTTAGAGGTTAGGTATTAAGGGTTGGGGGTTAGGCGTTAGGGGTTAGGGGTTAGGGATTAGGGGTTAAGCCTTAACTAAGGTTCTGCGTTAAACCAACGCAGAGCCTACGCCATTGCCGTGACGACGTCGTGAACCGTTCAGACTTCTCCGTCACTCCATTTCGCAGCGGTGCAGTACCCCCCCAGAGCCCTAGTTGATACTTTTGTTTAGCTTCCGGCTTTTCCGGTCACAGTGAATCAAAGAGATAAGGACTAGTGTGCAAAAAAAAAAAAAAAACAACCCAAAAAAAAAATCACACACACACACTAAGAAAAGAGCGCTGAAAGTTCACGACTGCTTCAAACCGGAAACCGGAAATGTGTTGCTACCAAGCAAACCAATCACAGCCCTCTCGGTCTGCGTTGGGTCTGCGTCGCCTCGATTTTTTGGGAGGTGCACGTCAGGCTACGGCGTAGGCTACGGAGAGACTCCTGTGTAGCCGCGTACCCTACGGCGTAGGTTTAACGTGGAACCATACGGCTTTAGGCGGTAAGGGTTGGGTGTTAGGTGGTAAAGTTGGTCGCACTTTTGCAACCTGGGCATGTCTGTCTGCTAAACCCCAAGGTACTGATCACTTCTGATGAAGATGTGAGTAGAAGCTAATGTCTGCTGTTGTCTATCACTGTCTCTTTGGTTTTAGCTACATTCAGATGGAAGTGGTGGTCCTGACACCATTTTTCCAGGTTCTCCACTTCCTTTAAGTTGTTCCGGACTCTTCGGTTTCTGTTCGTATAATCTGTCTCTTCAGTTTGCCATCAGTTGTCCTCTGGTGTCCACGTCCAGAGAGGTTGTGTACACCACCGTGGAACCTGCCACCTGTAGGTGCCAGTACTTCAGGAAATAAAACCTCAAAATCCTCCTGCTGCACTGATGAGTCAAAGCTTTCTTTTACATTTTCACACTTCTTAAAGCCCTGACTGAGGAGAATGTTTGGCGGCCGTCTACCAATCCACATCATTGATCAGCGTCAGTACCAGCTCTCTGGTGTCCTACTCATAGTGTGTCCTCTCAGGAACCACTTGTCTTTGTCGTGGCATGTCGTCCACCTTGAACTTTCTGGCATTCTCCGATGTTCTGAGTTATGTAGATAAACTAATCAGACTTTGATGGACATAAGAGTCTTGAAACTTTATTAATACAGGACAAAACAAACAAAAATACTTTACAGAGACTTAAATTGGTTCATCAGGCATGTTTTTATTGGCTAAGGTCGTGTTAGGCCCCGTTGTTCTTGATCACACAGCTTCAAGAGCTCTGGCTGAACCAACAACGTCTGTTCTTTCACCTTCTAAGACCTGGTGCATCTAATGAATTAAATATAGACAACACAATGTGTGATGTGCATATATGTGTACGCCAGGTTCCAGATTATTCCAAACCATCAAGAACAGCAGCTTTTGTTTTGTATCTGGGACTAAGGTCAGCTTATTTTCCTTGCAGTCATCCCATAGAGTGTCCCTTTGGATGGTGACACATGAAACACCTCACTCAGTGGCAGTTTTCAGCATGATTCACCAGGACTCACCAGGTCTCAAACGGGCCTTATCACCCCGTCTGTACATTTGTCTGGAGTGATACCTGGTCACCTTGGAGATTCCCTGGGCCACCTAGACCTCCACCTTCACCCTGATCTCCACACCTGTTACTTTGTTAGAGTCTGTGGACAGACGAGACCGGGAGACGACTCGATAACGGAGTTGTTTCCGCCAAGGATGTCTGCAGGAACGCAGTGTGCCGTCATGGTGCATGAAGCGAGGTTAAAACAATATGAGCCTGGCTGATAAACATTCCTGCTGAAGCAGCTATGACCGTAAAGGATCTGATGACTATAACAGCCCAAGAACTTCTGGAGTACCTCAACTGTTGTTTTTGTCATTAAGGTTTTTTTATTTATTCATGCATATAAGAACATACATTCAAACTCAAAACACAACATTTATAACAGCATCAACAGACAGTATACCCATCATACAACCATATATACAAAGGCGTCCTGTAAATCCAAATTTTCTTTTTGAAACAATCAGAATGTACATCCAGCACCATGTCTACAAATTTCCCCATCTGCCCTACCTATAAAAAATACAGTCTCCTAGAATCTTCCTCTTCATTGTTCATTCTAGCCAGCATGCAAGATGCAACTTCTGACATCATTTCCAACCATTTTTTAACATCTGTGGCAACTGTACTTTTCCATACTCTGAGAATCGTTCGAGCAGATGTGACCATCCCGACTTTCAACCAGAGGTGGGTAGAGTAGCCAAAAATTGTACTCAAGTAAAAGTACTGTTGCTTCAGAATAATATGACTCAAGTAGAAGTAAAAAGTAGTCATCCAAATAATTACTTGAGTAAAAGTAAAAAACTACTCAAGTACTGAGTAACTGTTGAGTAACGTCTGATTTATTTTTTTTAACACAACCATTCAAACAAAAGTACAAAATAATCATCTTCAGGCAAATTAAATCAATAACATAATAAAATAAATTAAAATTAATAAAAAATAAAAATAGCTTAAATTAAAATAATAATTAAAATAATAAATAAAAATAAAATAAGTAGTACAACATTTCAAGCCTTTATGCTTTGCTTTTTTAACCAGGCAGAACTAGAACAAGCCCATGAACTCATAGAAACTCTGTGTGTGTTTGAGTCTGTGTAAATGTGACAAAACATGCAAAATCAAACATTTTTCCCAAAGAATCACTCAGTGATGTCATGAGATTGACGTGTACGTGGATAAAAGGGATAAAAGAAAAGTAAAGAGCTCAACGTGGCCTAATGTAGCGGAGTAAGAGTAACAGTTTCTTCTTCACAAATTTACTCAAGTAAAAGTAAAAAGTATAGTGATTCAAAACTACTCCTAAAAGTACAAATATTCCCAAAACTTACTCAAGTAAATGTAACGGAGTAAATGAAACTCGTTACTACCCACCTCTGCTTTCAACTGTTGTTTTTAAAGTTTTTAAAGAGCAAACAATACTGACTCTTAATGTTAGCCGATTTCAAAATACATTTTCATTTATTTCTAGTAGCGGAGAAGAGAAAGTGAGGATGGAGGAGCGAGCATGTGAAAGTTGTCGGTCCAGTGAATTGAGAATTGACATTTCTAAAATGCCCCGACGGCACCATTGGTAAAGGTAGACTGATATTTGTTCTTTGTGGAAAGGACTTTGCTCGCCACCGAAGCAGCTCAAGTTTAGCCACATAAACGCAAAGCACCCGATCGCGAGCGCAGCCGCAGCTAATGTTAGCAGCAACGGTGTTAGCCACTTATCAAGCCATAGCAACGCTCTTCCCCAAACTAGACTCGAGGAGAGTACCCCGCACATATGCATGTCCGCGGCAGAGAGGCTGGCGAATGTTCTTGTTAAGTGAATGTTAATTGGTAGGACTGCATCTGTTCAAGTCTGTTTAAAAAAAAAGAATTACTTCATAAAGCCACTTTTTTTGTTGTATATCAATGTTTTGATCTTCCATGATAATGTAATGAATTTAAAGGAAAACACTTCAAATTGATGGCTTTTCTCAGTTACTTTTTTAAATATATGTTTATTGCTTTTCAGAATTTCAGATACAGAATAAACAAAAAAAGAAAAAAATAACCCTCCCCCCACCCTCAAAACGAACAAAACTTGAACAGATTCAGCACATCTCGTAAGAAAATAGTAAAGGTCACAATCACTACAATAAACTAATTATATTTAAAGAGAACTGTACAAAGTAAAAAGTAATATAAGTAGTAGACACATCAAGGAGGTTCCCATTGATACATTAGTCTTCTAGTCTTCTTTGAAACCATTGCAGTCGAGGGTCCCACATTTTCTTAAACATGTCTTCCCTGTCTTCGTTACAAAGTCTCAGTCTGTCCAGGTGAAGCATAGGCTACCTGCTATTTCTCTCAGCCACATATCCTATGTGGGTGCAGTGTCTGCCCTCCAAGTCCAGAGGATAAGTTTTTTGCAATCACAGTTCCAAATAGAATAGCCTTTTTCTGATATTTGTTGGCAAAAGACAAAGGGGTAGTTGCCCCAAGAATTGCTACCGGATCTGGCTCCCAACATCTCCCATAAGCCATAGAGAAGCAATGGAAAATACCTTTCCAGTATGTATTAAGTTTACTGCATAACTAAAAAGAATGTACTCAATTACCAGTTATATATATATATATATATATATATATATATATATATATATATATATATATATATATATATATATATATTTTTTTTTTTTTTTTTTTTTTCCAAGGTCAGAAATTTTTTATTTGGATAGTTAGGATCAGACAGTACAAAAAAAACACAAAAAAAACTAACATGTAAAATCAGAGGCCTATTACTAAAAGTTCACTTCAAGTAAGAAAACAGTTATTTAAAGATGTTAGTGAGGTTACCTTTGGATTAAAGCAGCCTGTGCATTTCTCTGGAACTAAATGCTTGTGATATCACAAGTAAATGAAAACAGTGGGAAACAAAGTGGTGATGAACTCTGACCTGCGTGACGGCTGGACGCGTCACTTCCTTCTTCACAAACATGTCTGATCTATTTCACCAAATACCAAGTAATTTCATTATCCACTAATCTGAAATAGCACCACAAAAATTAGCATGTTTTTCTATTTCATGTGAACTAAATGTATTTTGTCTGGCACGTTCATTTAAATGTGATTTCCTGAGCTGCAGCTCTGTAAAACATAAATGCTTCGATTGTTGCAGGAGTTGATTGAACATGTAGAATTACAGGTAGATAAAAGTCTGGCTTTGTTTTTAACCTGAAATCAGACCTGGATCCATCACTTTCAGGAGTTAATGTCAAAGAGACAAGTAGGAAACATCATCTCATTCCAAAGAAGAGGCTGAATTGCATTAGAAATCACCTAAAAAGAGACGCTAGCGTTCCTAAAACACAGACAGTAGTAGTTTTGTACCTCACGCAGACTTAGAGAACGTTAGAGGTTTTACAGAGAGGAGACAGGTGACTGCTTTTGTATATAAAAAAACAAACCAAACCAACAGGAGCCTTTGAGTTTGTCGAGGTTTTCAGAAATATCCGTGTGCTAATGTGTGCTCGAGCATTTTGGTCTGAACTCTGGGTGTTACCCAGAAAAATACCAGTTATAGACTTCCATCTGTTGCAAATGGGTGAAACGTCGGGAAAGAAACTGTGCAGCTTTTCAGTAGAATAATACAGTCTATGGAACGTGTTAAACTGTATAAGACAGTGCCTGACATTCACAGAACAGTCACGTATACTTTTCAAACATTCATCCCATACTTTTTCTTCCAATTCTACATTCAGCTGATCCGTCCATGTCTGCTTAATACTTGCTGTGTTCAATGAAGTATTGCTGTGTAGAATCTGGTAAAAGAACTAAACCGCCCCTTTAGCAATAGGATGGAATTTGTTTATTGCCTCAAGGGCCTCATGCTTTACCAGAATTTTAAAATTGGGTAAATGCGTCCTGACATAGTCTCGGATTAGAAAGAATCGAAACAGGCCAGATTTGGGAAAGTCGTATTTAGCTACAAATTGTGAGTATGATCCAAAAGTGCCATTAACGTATAAGTCAAATATGTTCCAAATGCCTTTCTTTCTACAGAGGAGAAAAACGCTGTCAGTCACACCTGGTAGGAAAGAATGGTTTTCACATATTAGAGCGTCGAAGTAGGTTTTTGGAGCTGAAAGATCCTCGTGTTCGTTTGTCTGGTGCACCATAAGAAATCCAGTGAACAGAATCAAAGTTATTACAAGCTTTTATTATATCATGCACAATTTTTTCCGGCCGGAGGTACACTTTTCTCAAAGGAGAGAAATGCACACCGTGGTCATGGATCCAGTCGTGTTTATACTAAAAAGGGAGGTGTTCTTTGTACGTAAACCATCTGCCAAACATATCAGACTATCAGCCGTATGTCCCTGTTTATTGCTAATGGATAAGACCCATCAGTGTTAAAACATCCGTTTCTCTTCATTGTCTTCACTTAACTTTTCACTTTTAACAGCCTAGTCATAAAACAGGAGTTGACCCTGCAACTAGAGAAAACAGCTGAACTATAGCTGAACTCCTGAACAGGAAGTGACCCTGCAAATACAGAAAAACCATCAGTGCAGAATCTTATAGAAAAAACCCTTCAAACTTTTAAACAATTTCATAAAATCCTAACAGGGCCTTGATGTAATGTCTTATTTGCTTCCAGATTCTTATGGTGTTACCAATGACAAAACTGTTATTAAAGTATGTCTTTTTAACAAAGGACTGTTAAGGAGAGCGCACAATGAAGTCTTTGCAAAGCATTCTTTCTGTACGCAACCATGCAGAACAGTCGGCCTCAGAAGGAGGGCCCCGTTTCCACCATGCAAGAATAGCTAAGAGCGCAGTCAAATAATATGACTTAAAATTTGGAAAAGCAAAACCTCCTGCATCCTTTGGCCTTGATAGGTGTTTTTTTAGAGATTCAGTTTTATACAGTTTTATAACTCCAATTGAAAAGTATAATAATTCAGTCCAACTATGAGTAGCTAAATAGAAATAAGGGACTTCCCGATTTCAGCGATTTTCGCGAGCGCCAAAAAAAAGGGACATCCCCAAAACGTCTAAAATGCATAGAAATGTATATATTTTATATGAAAAAACAAAATGCTTTAAAGGGAACCATGGCTATTAAGACATGTAGGTCTTAAAAGATAAATGTTGGTATCAATTATAACAATGTGATATAAAAAACCTTTTTGATGTCTTTGTTTTTATAAAATTTGAAAATATAATTTAACTCGCCATTGTTGTTTACACCGCAATGCATTCTGGGTAGTGACGTCAGACGGTGGCACCTGCTGGCCCCCGAACAGTTTTGGGGGCCAGCAGGGGGGTGCGTTCCCCCCGGGAATTTTTTTGAGCATAATGCATTTAAATGCATCAATATGGTGCACTTTGGAAAGCTAGAATAACAATAATAGGGTGTCTGCTGCCTTAACTTACCTTGGAAACAGATCCTCTCCGGAGCATCTCTACCCGGCTAAACTTATTCTCCGCTCCTCTGTTTGTGTGAGCACAGAGCATGCACAGCCTTCACCGCTGATTGGCTGTTTCCCGTGCCTGTCTCTGTGTGTAACCAACCAGATGGTGCTGTGGGCGGGACATTGCTGGACACAGTGCAGTGATTGCAGGCAGAGAGGCGCGGCTGCATCAGCCCCAAAATAACGCAGTTTTAAATTGTACAAACACAATATTGGTATCGTTGGAAAGGGAAAAATGTCCTCTTAATTTTGAGGGGGCTGAGATCAAATTTGGGGGACTTCAGCCCGTTTTTTTATTTGTAGTGAGAACACAGCAACCGACACAACTCCATTCATGTGTATGTGGTCCGCGGCGCAAGGAGAGAGTCGGCGCAAAGCTTGTTGCTTTTCTGATTCGTTTTGAAGAATCATGCAACTCTTCCTTCTTTTTGAAAAAAGACAGTAAATTCAACTGTCTTTTTGACATGTTTGCGTTGCTCGCTGCTGGCTCAGATCCAGCAAATTTCCAAAGTTTTTTTGGTCAGGGGCGTGGTTTGCTGGCCCATCTTTTCATAGCATCAACAAATCTCTGACTCTTTCAGATGACATTAAATCTTTATAAACAACATGAAATTCTTGGGATTTGTTCTGTAAAAGAATTTATGCATATTATTATTTTTTATACATTAAAAAAAAACTTTTTTATATTATTATTGTTTTATATATATACGAGAGGTGCCGGATCTGCCGAAATAAGTCCCGGAACACAGGGAGGCCAAAATCGAGAGGTGCCGGATCCTGTTTCGGCAGGATCCGGCACAAATTAACCCCTGAGTCCGGGTGAACAGATCTTTCATGAAAGTTCTGTTATCATGTTTGAATTTTATACCTTTTATTTACTCAGTAAACAAAATTTTGGTCCTCTGTAGCAGCTTAAAGTGGTGTATACATAAAGATGGTCTGGTATGTGAGATACCTCAGGGTCCTGATATAGGCCCAACTGTGTTTTCACGGATCAGGACTGTTCTCATATCACTTTTATGCTGATGACATTCAACTGTACTTCTTCAGGTGTGAGTGAATTCTTGACAGACATGAAGAAATAACTACCTTATGATTTGAGATTAGCTCTTTGAGCTCATCTCAGAAACTTGTCTGACGACTCAGTTTCTTTTAATTGTCGTTTAATAGTTTTAGTGCTCTATTGATTTTGGTTTTCTTTTGAAAAGTAGCTAAAAAGTTTTTTTTCAGACTTTATGGTTCTTTGGTTTGTTCTTTATTTTTTTTACATGTTTTTGTTTGTTTCATTATTTTTTTTATTTTTTCTTGTTTTCTTTATTGTGAAGTGAAAAATACTAAATATACTGTATGAAGTACAAGTTAAGCAGCGTCCTGAAAAGTCCTGATGAATCTAATATTTTATTATTATTATGATAAACTTTACATATAGAATCTTCTGTCACTGAAAATAATCTAGAATAAGCAGACAGACTTCAGTGTTGTCCTGCAGACTTGTCCGAGGCCTCTAATTTCTTTGTTTCTTTGGTTTTAACTTCGATCTTTGAACGTTTTATTTCACCAACAGAAGCTGACGTATGAAGACCTACAAACGTGTATCAATGACAGGAAATGTGTCAGAGCTGATGTCCTCTTTACTTCTAATGTCTTGAGGAAACCTTTTAACCCCGAATGCTTGGAAGAAGCCAAAGTTATGTGCGAGTCATGTGCAAAAATTTAGAACCCCTCTTTTAACCTTTCCCCAGAGAAATTACAATATTTCGTAACTTCAGTGGACAAATAGTCAGAGGAAAGTTACTAAAGTTAAGTAATATTCTTCAATGGTCTTCTGGGGTTGAAAGGTTCAGATGTCGTACACTGAGTGTCTTATGAAGCATAAGTCCTATTTCTCGTGTCAGGTCTGAGTCCAGGGGCCTCATTTATCAACCGTTCGTAGAAAAAGTTCTAAATTCTGTCGTAGGAATGAAATTTAGAATGTGTGTAAGTACAAAAAAATCCGGATTTATCAAACGTGTGGACCCCAGTCGTACGCACATCAGTGATGATAAATCCCACCTGTTCTTTTTTTTTCAAAATCTTTTTTAATGAATTTCAAAGCTTTTCAACAGTTGTTCATGTACAGACAGTGTTAAATGAAATAGCCATTTTATAAACACCAAACCCACTTTCCCACCCCATCACCCACCCCCCACCCAGCTCAGGTCATGAGGCACATAGAGATACAAATACAACAAACCAAAAACAGACAAACGAACAAAATAAATAATAATAGTAAAACAACAGTAATTAAAAAAAAAAAAAAAAAAAAAAAATGGGGAAGGGATACATAGGGAGTCAAAGAGAGGATAATTTGGGTAGTTATTCAGTCCTCTTCTGCATCTGGAATAATGAGCAAATGGTCGACATATTCCAGCAAATCCCACCTGTTCTTAACTGCCGTGCTCGTGCATGGTTACCGTCATTTGCATTCAGAAACGACTCCAATTGACCATATATGGAGCAACAATAGCTCTAACAAAACAACAAACAAAACGTCCAACAGCAGTTGGAGGTTTTCAAACTTTATTGAACAGAATTCTGTAGGGTTTACAACAAAAGGCAAATGAACTTCCCATGTAAACACAATTGGATCTGAGAAACATTCCAGTTCCTCCACCGACCACCAGGATCTGGATCAGGTAGGGAACGGGACATGTCCAGTTTGTGTAACAGAATTTGGGATTTAAGACTACAGCCCAGAGACGACTGTCTCGCTGCTATGAGATGTTGAATCCAGGACCAACTAGAACCTGAGACGACCCGCGGCTGCAAGCAGAATCGCCATGTGAAGCCTGCTCAGATAGGAGGCTTCACATGTGTAACGGCCGAGCCTATGAGGGACGTCACGGCACCGTTGAAGACTGTAAGACATGGTGGAGGGGTCCAATGTTAAGGACACATGTGACATCATGCACGACGCTTGACGTCACACGTGTCCTTAACAGGCTGTTAGAGGAAGCAAAGCGTCCTGCTGTCTGTCTCCACGTTGATGTCCACGCTTTCAGCCGTCAGCCGTCGGACGTTTGTTTAAAGACGAAGTTCATGAGTCAGCATTCAGGACTTCTGCTTTATCAGATGTTCCTGCAGACTCACACACTCACACACTCTCGCAAGGATACACACACACACACACACACACACACACACACACACACACACACACACACACACACACACACACACACACACACACACACACACAGCTACTGTAACGTCGGGTCCAGGTTCCACGCTAGGCCTGCAGGGGACCGGGGGGGAGGGGGTGGTGACACACGCCTGCTCCGTCCTGTCAGAACCAGATTTTACAGTAAATCAGATAACGAGAAACGAAACATCGTCGTTGTCTGCTGGCGTTCAGGTTTCCTGGCAGGCCAGGATGTCAGCAAGCACATAGCAGACATGGAATCAAGCAGTGGGATGATCAGAGGGGGGGACTGCAGGTCAACATGCAGCTCCTGAAGCTCCGGCCTGCAAACATTCACAAAAGAGAAAAGAGGAAGAGGGGGGCGCAGTCCAACACAACAAACTACAAGAACGATGGACAAAAATGATGGCTATGAGATACTGAATAAATAACAAATGGAAGACGAGAAGGGAAGAAGGGTGAAAGGCACCGCTCAGTGGCTAATGTCGGTGCCCCCCTGCAGCAGAGGCCTATAGCAGCATATCTACCATGAAGCTATGTTTGAGACTAACTATTATAGTCTTGTTCTATAGCTGCAACTATGACTACTGACTCTAACACACTAGAGTTTACACTAACTAGAGGTTTACTAACACTAACTAGATGTTTACTAACACAAACTAGAGGTTTACTAACACGAACTAGAGGTTTACTAACACGAACTAGATGTTTACTAACACAAACTAGATGTTTACTAACACAAACTAGAGGTTTACTAACACGAACTAGAGGTTTACTAACACTAACTAGAGGTTTACTAACACTTACTAGAGTTTACTAAACACTAACTAGAGGTTTACTAACACTAACTAGAGGTTTACTAACGGTTTACTAGAGGTACTCTGGCCGGAATAACGTGATCCTTCCACGCGCTACGTCCGGCCGGAGAAGCCCCACCCTGTCTGGTGAAAAGAAGCGGGGTGGTAAAAATGGGGAAAAATCAGGGATAAAAATATTTTAAAAAGTTTGGTTTTAAAGGTGGAGGTGGTGTCAGCCTCCTTAACCCAGATTGGAAGTTGGTTTCATAGTAATGGTTCCTGATAGCAGAAGACCGCCCTCCAAATCTACATTTGGATACTCTAGGAACTACGAGTAAACCATCTGGCTTTATAGACAAGTAGAGCTGCATATCATCAGCATAGCAATGAAAATGTATCCTGTGATTCTGGATTATACTTCCCAATGGCTGCATTTATAACCTGAACAAGATTGGCCCTAGCACTGAACCCTGCGGAACACCATAGCAGACCCTCGACTGTTCTGAAGAAACCTCATGTACATGAATAAACTGGAATCTGTTAGATAGGTATGATTTAAACCAACATAGAGCTGTCCCTTTAATCCCAACAACATGCTTTAACCTGTGCAGTAAGATGCTGATCTACAGTGTCAAAAGCAGCACTGAGGTCCAGTAGAACCAGTATGGACACTAATCCCTTATCTGAGGTCCAGTAGAACCAGTATGGACACTAATCCCTTATCTGAGGTCCAGTAGAACCAGTATGGACACTAATCCCAATCTGAGGCCATAAGAAGGTCATTCGTGACTCGAACCAGTGCTTTCTCTTTGCTATGATGCATTCTGAAACCTGACTGAAAAACCTCAAACAGATCATTTCTATACCAAATGGTCACATTACTATTACTATTACCTCACTATTTTCCACTATCGTAAGATGAGCAATGGCTTCCCTTAACTTGGGCCCGTGCTTCAAGGAATATGATGATTAAAGTAGCCGGACGGAGTCGATTCATTCAAACAAACATACTCTTCCTCCTATAGCCATGTTTCTGTTAAACAGAAAATATCACTCCTGCTCTCTGTAATTAGGATTGTTTACTATTTAGTAGTCTGCATCTAATCGTTCGGTCTCTAATTGGTATCAAATGCGCATTGGTTTTAATTTTTTACAAGGTTATTTTGATTAACGCCTCTAACTGCAACCACTTCTATTTTGCTAGGCACCTTGTAAGAGTCGCCAATTACATAATGTAATTCCTACAGTTTTATTGGCAGGCGTTGGTCCTTCTAGAAGCAGCAGAGAACCTCTAGACAAACTTGTTAAAGGTGAAGACTAAAAGTCCGTCTCCAAGCAGCTGGACGTTCCTGAGACTACAGTTGGACATTTCACTCAGGTTCAGGCTCCACAGGACTGTAGACGACCTCCCTGGACGTTGACGCAAGAGGACAACTGAGGACGAACTGAAGAGATGGATGATACGAGCGGGGTCGATGAAGAGGATCCATCATCCATCAAAGTAGTTAGAAAAATAACAGGAATAATCATTCAGTTGCGGCTACAAACACCAGATTTGGCACACATACTCCCTTAGGGGTTGCCTCTTTTGATAAAACCATTGTGCCAAAAAAAAAAAAAAACAGATGGCGGCCTTTTTTCAAGATAGCCGCCATCGAATTATACAGTAATATTGCATTTCGCAATAAAATCCAATAGAGTTGTCCTATTGGAATGATCTTGGTGTCAAATCATAACCTTTTCACTATGTAGAATCTAAGTTTGGACCCATGGACTTACTCATTGGGGGGGGGGGGTGATTCATTCAGGCTGAAAAACAGACATAATGGTTCCATGGAAAAAAGTGGTCACTGTCGTTGCAGTGGGGTTTGTGGTTTATGTTGTCCATGGCTGATGTTGTGAACAGCCCTTTTCAAAGAACTGGTGGACGGACCACCCCGTCTTCCATGTACTTACTGACTGTTGCATCTCCCAGCTGTGCAGATATCTCTAGAACCCTGTTGTATGGAATGCTTATGCAATGCTCGTTAAGCATGTCCACCAACTTTCGCTTTCTGGTCTTTGCGTAGATGGACATCCCCATGTAAACAGGGAATGGGGTCTCTCTATTTTTGGAGTGTCTGTGAGTTGCACTTCCTTATTTTTACTGTGTGTAGCAGTTGTACTGAAGCAGCTGAGCAATTGCTTGATTGGTCTTTGATGTCTGCTCTGTGTTCAAGCATGGCCACAAACTGAAGAAGACTGTGTGGAATGGCCTCCTCAATGCAACTCTCATAGAAGGTTACATCAAATGTGGACTTGTGGTCCAACATATGTCTTCGCAAAAATGTTAGCTGCTTTGCTAAGATTAATAGCTTCACTATAATAGTCAGAGGCTTCTGACAAGACAAAGCCTACCTCTTTCTGGAAAGCCAAAAGAACATCCCTTCCCTGCTTGTGAGCCTCCAACTCAGGTATTTCTGACAGCAGTTTTTCCTTCAGTCTTGTGGAGTTGACAGCAGGTGCATCAACACCCAGCTGTTTCAGGTCGCTGGGCATACAGGTGAACTATGTCTGTAAGTCGGAAGACTGAAGGACCCTCACCAGATTTGGTGGTCTCCACTAGATATGTGACTAGCTCTGAGAATGCTGTGGGTGGTCATCCTCTTTGGTTGCATGTTCCTTTTCCAGTCTCTTGGTGGCTCTGAGGTAGGAGCTCTCTCTAGTGTACAAGTCTACCAAGCATGCAGCATGGTATTGGAGCTCCTGTGCAACAACATCTCCACCGCTGAGTCTTGCAATAGGTTTTCCATCATTTAAAGTCCGGGCACATTCATTAACCCTCTTATTGAGATTCATTGTCATAGCCTTTCTGGTCTGTTCAGAAGATGTGATTTCTTTGTCACATATGAAACACAATGAGCTTTGAATGCTGGTTCTGCTAAGCTTGGTCTGGCATTCCACTGGCTGAGGACTCTCTGCCTTACGTTTTGAGGTTCTCACTCTTTCCAGTTTTGTGTTGTTGAACATAGCACGACAACTTTGATGGTATTGAGCCTTGTTCCTCCTCAAAGTATCTTCAATGCCACCATCAAGTCTGTCTGGATCAACTTTAATAGTCATCTCATTCATTGCATGAAAGATGGGAATATCCATTGCAATCATAGAGTACCCATCATGCCGTTCTGATTGTCGTGCGTGTGGTGATGAGAGCTCATTACCATTTTTCTCTTGGCAAAGACAACACTTGCTCCAGTCAGTTGTAAATTTAGGCAGTCCTGGATGTATATTTGCCATTTTGATTTTGATTTTGATTTGATTTTGATTAATCAAGATTTCACAGTGTGATGATGTGTATTTATTGAAACAAGGCTGAGGGGTTATCCTTTTACCACCATTATGCACAAAAAGGTATGGAATACAACTAGGTTCGACAATAACTTATACAATCTACACCTAGCCCGATCGTTCATCCAGTATCAGTCCTGTGCTAAACTAAACATCAAACTACATGTAAATTACACTAGCTAACTGATGTGGGGCTTATTAGACAGCATTTAGGACACTGAAGCCATTACTTAGTTACACCAAACTAATGACTCAGCTGATACTGAACCCCATGCTGAGTTTCACAGCAGCGGTGCCGACAGTGGCTGTGCATTGACATCCGCTCTGTTGAGCTGCTACATTAACCCCCCCCCCCCCCCCCCCCCCCACACACACACACACACACACACACACTAAACCTCTAACAATATTAAGGTATACACTGCCATCAATTTTACCAGTGTCAAACATAACAAAAAAAACTCAAATTTAACAGAATATTAGGATTTGTGGACTGATATATGGTACAAGGAAGCCAAAGTATAAGTCCATGGATCCAAATTTAGATTCTACATAGTGGAAAGGTTAGGATTTGACACCAAGATCATTCAAATAGGAAATATCTATGGGATTTTGTTGCGAAATGCAATATTACTGTATATTCGATGGCGGCCTTCTTGAAAAAAGGCCGCCATCTGTTTTTTTTTTGGCACAATGGTTTTATCAAAAGAGCAACCCCCAAGGAGTATGTGTGCCAACTTTGGTGCTTGTAGCTGCAACTGAACGATTCACCATGTTTTCTGCCTGTTATTTCTCTAACTAAAGCAACATCTGTGCAGGTGTCACAGGAACATCTGAACAGAACCGGAACCTCCACATTCTGGTGTCTTGGGCTCCAGATGTTCATGGACCGATGCTGCACAGCTGGAAATGTCACCCTCAACTAACCGCACTGATGCGTGTCGCCACCATCAAGTCACCTTCCAATGCTTAGGTTCAGCTTCACTCGCACTCGACACGGCGTCCCAGCTTTTCTGAACGAGGGCCGCAGGTCAAAGGTCGTTCAAGCTGGATGTCGCTGACCAGAACCTGCTGAGTCGGTCAGACGCGCTGCAGGAGTCGTGGTTTTCACAGGTGACACTAGTATAGGGTTTCTAACTCCCTGAAAAATAAATAAGGGACACCTCATCAACCCGATAGCCTTCAACCTTCCTGGCGTGGTGAATTTATTAAGCCCCTTTTTTTGTGAGTGAAGGGATTTTTTAACTATTTGACTCGAACCTGAATTGAATTAGATGCATATTTTTGAATGCCATGAACACATGGAAAACAAATGATTATCCAGCAATTCACTTTAATACAAAATAACAAAATGAACTGAATAAAACAAGTATCTTTCTTAAACAGAAACCTGTCCTGCTTGACTTAAAATTGTATAAATTAATATAAAACATTTGAAAGAAAGCAGAACATCCATTCTGTAATAGTGCACATTTTTAGTGCAATAACAAAAGTGCAAACAGAAAGTCTGTAGAAAACTTGTAAACATATTTTTTGCCTCAAAGGCCATGACTGTAGGCTACAGTTGTAGTAAAACAGAAACAATAACTTATGAACTCAACAGCTCAATGCCATTTTCCATTGGCATTTTATGACTGTTTTTTGACTCTACAGTAATACGGGACAAAGTGCGTCCCTTTTCAGCTCCATACGGGACGCGTACTTTAGTTTATAAATACGGGACGATTACGTTTTTCAAGGGACGGTTGGCGACCCAAGATGACACAGTCGCAGGTTTGAGCCGAGTCATCAGGGCTGATTCACTGATTCAGCTTCTCTGGCGTCAAACTGAATCTCAGGAAGTGCTGAGGACGCGTTTGTCCTCCTCACGACCTGTTGAACTGCTGCGTTATGGGGCTGACGGGATTCTACAGAAACACCACGAAGAAGAGTGACATCGGGGGGGGTGTGGCTATACGCCAGACCTTGCTTCCCTCAGGTCAAAGCGTCTTTGTCTGGAAGTGAGACGACCGTGCACGGTTCATGAGAACCGTAGAGATGCACCGATCAGGATTTTGAAGGCCGATCATCGATCTCCAAAATCAGTATCTGCTGATCCCGATATTGCTAATCACCGATCACAGCGTGAAATCCATAAATTCTTCAATATTATTGTTTCATGTACACAACACTGACATTGTATTATTAGGTATCAATATTAGGAAATGAGAAAGTATCATGAATTGACCATTGGTATTTCAGGCTGAGGCAATGTGCAATATTTCACTCTAGAGACTCTTAGAGATGATTTAGACCCATGATGCTTAGTAACTTAAACTTTCCTGTGGTAATAAATGTGGTAACAACATATACACCAACACAGACAACAGTAGACATGTCACCCTCTTAGAGTTGATACAAGTTGTAAACTATAAACCTTAATTTTCCTGAGGAAAAAGGAATACATCTTAAAATAAAGAATTAATTATGAATTATTAAGGTTTGCTAAAGCTTTAGCGATAGCATCCGCCGCGTTTGAGGAAACTCTTCACACTAGAACTCCAAATGTCACTCGTGAAGCCGACTGACACGACTGTCGTCCTGCATGAGGCTTTGGACTGTATTATAGTTTGGTATAACTCCGATGGGATTTCATCAGTGAAATATTAACGATTTAGCAGCGCATACCGGGATCCAAGCAGCTAACGACTCATTTAAACCTGATGTCTTCTACAACAGAAATGATGATCAATATGAATCCATTACCTTAGGATGTAGTTCTTTATTTTTCTTGCTGTTGCTGCTGTCGTTTATAGGTCTCTGTTACAGGTGAGTTAGCAGTGTTGCTGCACGCTCCTGTTCTTTCTCTGCCTTAGCGGCAGCCGACTTTGACCACTCAATATACTCTGTGTGAGAAACTTACAAATGTCTTATCAGCTTTGTTGTGATTTAATTATTTTACAACATTCCTCCTCAGGGTATTTTCTTTGCACACAGCTTGCAAAAAGCAAATTTGTTGTCCTTTTCCGACATTGTAAAACTCCCATACCGGCGACGCTGGTCTGAGGTGTGGGAACGCACGCGCTGGCGGCGGTCTGGTGTTGTAAACATTATCGGATCGACCTGCTGTGAACTATTATTTTGAGAACGCCGATCAAAACTGATAGGGGCATTATCGGCCGATACCGGTCGGTTGCCGATCGATCGGTGCATCTCTAGAGAATTGCACGCACACAGAGACACGTCCACACGGCTCTCCGAAGGTCCCACCCCAGCATCTCAGCCAGTTCAGGTCTGCCAACATCCCAACCTGATCTCACAAAAATCCGTGAAATGCCCACGACCTCTTACATCCGCATCAGGACCGCAGGTCAGTGGAGGAGCTGCGGTTTTATCACTTCCGCATCAGCTTCAGATCAGCCGCTGGAGTGCCACTGGATGAGCAGGTAAAACTCCTGCTGGATCTGGGCTCCAAACTCCATGAAACAAGGATTACGTGGAGCCTCTGGCGATAGGAGAAACAGACTTCCCTGAAGTCAGCAGGAAAACAGCCGAGTCAACACAAGTCTTCCGGGTCGACCACAGTTGAACATCTCACACTTGTAAACGCAGCCGTCATCTGCCACACTACAGACCACAACGCTTTCAGAACCAGTCCAGTTCCTCTCAAACACTGAAATACTTCTTTGAGGTATTTTCTAAGTGAGTCATGGGAACCAGAACAAAACGCTGCAGCAGTTACATCACACAAGGGCTTTTGCAATGATTTCACAACAACACATGGCAGTAATAAACATTGGTTCTGAAACTCCACAGAAAAACAATGCACTCTTGGATCTTCTACATCCGGCTCAGAGTCCCCGTGGGATGAAACCCGTCCCACACGTAAAACCCCTCATCACCACTGCGGCTTATATGATAGAGTTGAACGGCCGTCTTTGACGACGCGCCGTCTCATCCACTGGTTTTATCTATAAAGCAATCCTTGGTCTACTCCCACATTATTTATGCAACTACATTTCCAGAACCCACAGCAATTACTGCGTACCTTCCAATGATTTATATCTGCTAAACGTGCCAAAGGTGCATTCCGAACTAGGTAAACACTGTTTTCAGTTCTCTGCACCTGCTGCCTGGAGCTCCCTACAGAAGACACTAAATCTGAAGGATCTCATCACTGTTGGAAATTTTAAAAGCCGTATGAAGGATCTTGCAGCAGCTATTTTTCACACTTGTTGTTGATTTAATGTAAATTTTCTAGTTCTTGTGTTTTAACCTAGCACACATTTTTATTTATCTTGTTGAGTGTTGAGTATTTTATTTATTTATTCTATTGAGTGAGTTGGTGGTGTATGTTTTTAATTGTTGCACTTTTAATGTTTCTGTGGCTGCTGTCTTGGCCAGGCTTCCCTTGAAAAAGAGGTCATTGTATCTCAACGGGACCAAAGGTTAAATAAAAAAATAAATAAAAATAAAAAACAGGTGAGAGCTGCAAGGCCCAGACTGTAAGGGTCTTGATAAGGCCTGGACCTCTCTGGTCCTGTCCATGGTAACTGTTTTAGATGCCCGCCTGCTCCAACACAGCTGATCCAATCACCTTCTTACTCTGGGATCGTTGGCGTGGGGTTGTCCTTCTGAGACGCTACATCTGGACCCGACTCGCGTGAATCCTGATAAAGATGGAGAAACTGCTTAGACACCACAGACACGACCAAAAGCTGTCTAACTGGGTCACCTGAGGAATAGTTCTGTTTGCTCAGTCACAAGCTGCGTCCGAAACTCCATACTTCCACCCTAATGAGTAGCAAAAACAGTATGTGAGATTTTTTTGTGAAACATTAGTACGTACACAATAGTATGCGCTATCCAAACTCATTCCAGAGAAATGTGTTAGTATGGATTGATGGACACTAGCTAAGCAGAAACTTCCCACAATGCAATGCAGCGGTGTTTGGTTGCTAAGTGCTGCGCAGATACTTAGCAATCAACGAGAATGGAGGATATCGTTAGCGGTACCAAGCAAAGCTGCAGCAGCAGCACCATCATGCTAAAATTCAAATGTGAGTAATTAGGTGTGATTTCACTTTGGTTTCCATAAGATATTAACCAGATGAGTTCATCATTTATCACATTATTGTGTGGGTAGATGTATTTAAGTTTACGAATGAGAGAAAGGAGAAATGTCATCTTGTTTGGGCCAGGATAAACGGGAAAGAGCGCTGCTGTGACAGGAGTTGTTACCATGGTAACAACTCCCCCTCTCAACGGCAGGAAGTGCCGTGTGGCTCTGAGTAGTACGTCCGAATTAATGCAAACTACTGATATTTACTCAAAAGTGTGCCGAACTTAAGTATACTTTTTGAGTATATACTGTTTAGTATGGCATTTCGGACGCAGCGCAAGTCTTTCAGGAAGTGAAGACTTGGCAACGTGAAGGTCCGTCAGGAACATCGGGCCGTCAGAGACCGTCCACGTGTGTCTGTGTATAAAACTACTCTCAGCTTCATGGTTGCGGGGATTCTGGTGAGTACTGATGGTTACTGGTGGCCCGTCAGTCCAGGGTGGACGGAAACCGGTTGCTCGTTGGTTTCAATTGCAGCAGCTCCCAGTGAACTGAGGGCGTTGCTTGTAGTGAGGAGAGGATGGATGGGGGACCTTCGCTCCGGTTGGAGGGAGGTGTTGCCCTCCGCCGCACAAACATGACTCAGCTCTGGAAAAAAACAACACTGGAGTTATTAATAGAAGGTAAGTTAGTCATCGCTCCCGCCGCGGACCCCTACCCAGGGACACATCTGCCCTGTTTACGCCGGCCCCCGTCTCAGTTCACAGGAACAAATAACAGGAAAAGACTGGCTTTAACTCCTGAAACAGTCAGCGGTTCCTCGGAAACACTGAAATCGTAAACAAGTGTGTTTATGTGTGTTTCCCGCCAGAGGTGCAAGCATTAAGCATGTACCCACATGAGGCCCGTTAACTGTTTTGAGATGGAAACCCCCGCTCGTTGCTAGGCTACCCACGCTAAAGCTCAAAAACATGAACTGTTCTCATGAAACAGCAGAAACATCTTTGATGTCCTGCAGGAGTTCCTATCCAGACTCACTGTAAAAAAACAAGTTTATGTTATTCGGCAAATGCACAGTAAACACAAAGGTGCAAATAGAAATAGATGGGATTGAAATTGAAGGGGTGCACGAAAACAAATTTCTTGGGGTTACAGTAGATGACAGACTGAGTTGGAAACCACACATCAAACATGTACAGTCCAAAGTTTCAAAAAGCATTGCAGTCATACACAAAGCAAAACAACTACTAGATCACAATTCACTTCGCACACTTAACTGTTCACTGGTCTTGCCATATTTACATTATTGTGCTGAGATTTGGGGAAATAATTACAAAACTTTATTACAGTCACTTACCATCCTGCAGAAAAGAGCAATAAGGACTATTCATAAGGTCAACTACTTGGAACACACAAATCCACTTTTTATACAATCAAAACTACTGAAATTCACTGACATAATATCTTACCAAACAGCAATCATCATGTATAAAGCAAAAAACAGACAATTACCAGAAAATATCCAAAATGTATTTAGGAATCGGGAGGGAGGGTATCAGTTAAGAGGGAAACATAACTTCAAAATCTTAAACATACGAACAACCTTGAAAGGTTTCTGTATATCTATTACCGGTATCAAGCTATGGAACAACCTAAGTGAGGAACTCAAACAAAGTCCAAATATCCAACAGTTCAAGAAAATGTACAAAAATATGTTGTTTAAAGGGTACAAAGGATAAAGTTAATGTATGATTATTCTTTATTATCATTCATTTGATATGGCATGGTGATGAGAGGCAGATAAGCCTGTGTGTGTATGTACGTGTGGGTATATATATATGTGTACATGTATATGTGTGCATGTATGTGTAGGTATGTTTAGGTATGTGTGTATGTGTATATATGGATACAGTATCTAGACTATGTATGTGTATATGTATGTGTGTATGTATATATATACAGTGTATATGTATATGTATATATATATATATATATATAATATATATATATTTTAGACAAAGGGGTGAGAGCTAATAAGCTATGCTTCTTCTCACTCCTTTTCGAATATGTCATTTATTTTCGGTTTTTCTATGCTTTATTATTTTGCTTTCTGGCATATTCGGAATAAACAGTACAAACAAACAAACAAACAAACAAAATAAATCAGCGGTGGTACTGGATTAGACCGGATCAAAGACCTGGAAACGAGTTGGATCACACCTAGAGGAGCTCAGAGGATCTGCCGGGCCTCACTTGTCACCCCCCACCCAACCCCTTCGTGGATGCTTCGCTCTCCAGAATTCCACATAAGGCGAAAGGTACAGGTTGCACAGGTTCCCAGGTTCACATTGCACCTTGGTGAACCACTTTGGGCCCCTGAAAGCACCGGAAAGATGGCAGCCCACTGGTCCTGGACTGACTTGTGATGGGTTCAAGTTCAAGTTCAAGTTCAAGTTCAAGTTGTTATTAGAACCCGTAGGTAGATTTGTTTTGCAGTGTATGGGAGAAGGCATGTAGTAACCTATAATGTAATAATTTCCTGAAAATGTAATAACGCCTGAAAATGTAATAAAACCCAATAATGTAATAACTTCCCCAATAATGTAATAAAATATCCTGACGGATATTGTAATAACATTTTTACCGATAATGTAATACCTTATTACATTATTGGGAATTTATTACATGGTACTCAAAGTCTATTATTTTAAATTTAACCCAATAGTCATTCTGGTGTTTTAAATCCAGTGTAGATAACATTCTTAGATTCTTAAAACACAAAATGTAGAACTCTGGACTGAAAATGAACATAGCCTATATATTACATTATCTGTTAAGTATTACATTATCAGTTTTGAAAAAAAAAAACACCTAAAAATGTAATAAATTCCCAATAATGTAATAAGGTATTACATTATCGGTAAAAATGTTATTATAATATCAGTCAGGATATTTTATTACATTATTGGTGAAGTTATTACATTATTGGATTTTATTACATTTTCGAATGAGTTAAGTGCAAATTTTATTACATTTTTAGGTGTTATTACGTTTTCAGGAAGTTTTTACATTATAGGGTCTCCCACACAATCTTTACAGACATTAATTTGACAAAGAACAAATACAGAGAACAGGTTTACGACAGCACAAAACAAACATGGCAGGTACTCACAACGCTCACAGGACAGGATAAAAGTAAATATTGCCCACAAGGTAAAGAACAATAAATAGAGGTAAAACCAAGGTCAGGGTTTCTAATAAATATAAATAAATAAGTTGAAAGCAGGATAGACCTCAGCAATGAATAAAATGTGTTAAGATTTGTTTAAAAGAGACACAGCAGCAGGGATGAAGCTGTTCCTGTAGCGTGTGGTCCTAGTTCTGGGGACTATGAATCTGCGTCCTGATGGCATTAGCTGGAATTCACTCGCTAAGGGAGGGGTCGGTAACCCTCTAGAGCCGCATGCAGCTCTTTAGCGCCGCCCTAGTGGCTCCTGGAGCTTTTAAAAAAATGTTTGACCTTTTTTTTTACTCTTTTTTCTCTTTTTCTTCTTCTTTTTTTTCTTCTTTTTTCCTTTTTCTCTTTTTTTCTTCCTTTTTCCTTTCATTTTTAATCTCGATATTTTGACTTTTTTCTCGAAATTTTAACTTTTTTCTTGACATTTTCGACTTTTTTCTTGAAATTTTGACTTTTTTCTCGACATTTCAACTTTTTTCTCAACATTTCGACTTTTTTCTCGAAATTTCGACTTTTGTCGCAAGATTGTACTCCAACATTAATCTCGAAATTTCGACTTTTTTCTCGACATTTTTCTCGACATTTCGACTTTTTTCTCGAAGTGCATAATGAAAAAAACACTCTTCCCCCAGTTATAACTAATATAGAAACATGCAGCATGTGTTTCCTTCATTCTAAGGCTTATACAAGACTTTTAATTTTTTGCGGCTCCAGACATAGGATTTGTTTTTTTTTTGTTTTTGGTCCAATACAGCTCTTTCAACATTTTGGGTTGCTGACCCCTGCGTTAAGGGATGGGAGGCATCATTGGAAATGGAGCTGGCGAGCCGCTGCAACTGCTTCCCGTACAGCGACTCCAGGCCCAGCTGTGTTTCCCCAATCAGCCAAACATTTAATGATCTGGTTGAGTGAGCTCCTTTCTTTTGGGGGCAGGTTTCCGGACCACGATGCTGGTTCAAAGCGGAGAACTCATTTCCCCAGCTTCTTCTATGCAGTCCCTAAACCCACTCGAGGTGTTGAGAAGGTGGTGGGACTGCTTCAGTCCAACGGTCCCACTGACAAACACCCATCCACGGGGCGGATCGTTGGGGTGAGTTCCCTCCACCGACCGTAGCGAAGGCTCACCTGAGCCCAGGTGAGTGTCCGAGGGAGTAAACCTCTTATACGCAGAGGTCAAGGTTGTCACATCCACTCCAGCTCCATACCTGCCTCACTCACCTGCCGGCTCCGCCTCCTCATGTCGCTATGGTTTCTCCTACATTCCACACCTGTTCCACATCTGCAATCATCGCTGGGCTGCTACTTAAGCACTCCACTCCCAGCCAGTCACTGCCAGATTGTTCTTGAGACTTTCCAGTGTTTTTCCCCGGACTGATCACCTGTGGCCAACCCTGCCTGTCTCCGACCTGGTAATCACCTCCAGCATAAGAACATTCAAGTTATTAGTTAAGCAACATCTTTTGAATCAGTATAAGTAACAATTATAGAACATTGAAATAGAGATCACTTAAACAAGCAGCTTGCTGAGACTGATTGTCTGACATGCTGGAAATTGAAACATAGTTGGTTATGACTGTTGTCGAATGTATTTTTTCTTTTCTTTTATTGTGTTTTTAATTTTATATTCTCTTTATCTAGTGTACATTTATATGGTTTGCTTTTATTATGTTATGTTTAGTACTGTATTATTTTCAAATGTTGGCGGACCCCGGGAAGAATGGCTGTAGTCATGCTGTAGCTCAGGGGTGGGCAATCCGGGTTGGTGTGTCAGGGCCTTTAGAGTTGATACAAGTTGTTTACCTAAAAACCTTAATTTTCCTGAGGAAAAAGGAATACATCTTAAAATAAAGAATTAATTATGAATTATTACGGTTTGCTAAAGCTTTAGCAATAGCATCCGCAGCGTGTGAGGAAACTCTTCACACTAGAACTCCAAATGTCACTGGTGAAGCCGACTGACACGATTGTCGTCCTGCATGAGGCTTTGGACTGTATTATAGTTTGGTATAACTCCGATGGGATTTCATCAGTGAAATATTAACGACTCGGTTTGCTTTTATTATGTTATGTTTAGTACTGTATTATTTTAAAATGTTGGCGGACCCCAGGAAGAATAGCTGTAGTCATGCTGTAGCTCAGGGGTGGGCAATCCTGGTCCTCGATGGCCGGTGTCCTGCATGTTTTAGATGTTTCACTGCTTTAACACACCTGATTCTAGTTAATCATCGTCATCAGCTTGTCATCCAGGGCTGCACAATTCTGTTAATGACACAGTCACTTGTATCATGGGTCAATGAAGCAGGGAAAAATCTGTCCAGGGGGGTTCTTCAAGCATTCCAGATTTCTTTCACATCCTTTCATGTGACCCGTTTTTCCTCATATGACTGCATGCAAGTCTCATAAAATTCTACCGGGACATCCTCAACACTGCCTGCCTTCCACGGTCTGCAGAAGCTGGTAGGCTTAATGTATGAGTGTTGCACGCCCATGAGCCCGTTGGGTGTGAGGCGGGTGTAGAAAATTAGTGTCAGGGTGGATCCTGATCATCAGGAGGGATGGTGTTACACCATTACCGGCAGCACCGGGGTTACTCACCGATGCCTCACTTCTTCATCATCACTAACCGTTTCGGTGTCTTCTCATCTATTGTCACTTCCTGGCATGCAGAATTCCTGGCATGCAGAATCCTTGATCTCCATGTTTCTGCAGGACTCTGTGGTAAACTGGTGTTTTGCCACAAAGGAGGTGCTGGTTAAGATTAGAGTTATTAAGGATGACTTATCAAAATGAATCAATCCAAACGGGGCACCACCTGACTTTATCAGGAAATATCAATATCAGGAAATTGCTCGGGGGTCATGTTCTGGGTCTCTGGAAAGAGAAAGAGAAACTTCTGTTGTAATAGACGCTGTATAAATAAAATTGAATTGAAAATAACTAAACAGCAAAATCCATCTCAAAGTAGCTGTTATTCCCTACGTGCCAGCTTGTTGCCAGGGGTGACGTTACAGAATAACGGTGAAGGAAGGAGTCCGAGCTCAGACCTTTGCAACCAGCAGCTGTAACAAATGTGCATAAAATAAACACAAACAACTTCTCTCATTTAAATGAATCAGAATTTATTTACACCAGTGTTAAAAGATAATGACACAACACTTGGGATAAATTCCGATGGCTAAATTACAAAAAAACAACTAATTAAACATGTACTTCAGATTATATATGTGTGTGTGTGTGTGTCTGTGCGTCAGTGTGTCAGTACAAACGTCAAATGCGTACAACGTACAAATGCAGGAATACATTATGTGCAGATTATTTCCAAACAAAGTTTATTGATAATTCCTTTGTCCATCTGTCTGTTTATTGCATGTAAGCAGTGTGTGTGATTTGGTGCTTGCATTGGAGTCATTTTGAAGCTACAAACAAAATCCACAAAAATCCTAGGACCGGCCCTGCTGTGACCTTAAAATTTGATTTATTCCCCTCTGTTCCTTAACAATTTTTCCAACTTCTGAACTCAAAGCAGATGGTATCACATCATGTTCTATGTATTGTGTAATTTAAGCTAACACAACACATAATAACCTACTACCTAATTAGACTGTCTTTATTGGGATATGTTTTAAAACCAACATATGATATGAGATCGCATCTTTAATGTTAGTACTCACATACAATCGTTTCTTGGTATTATGACTACAAAGGAGAGAAACTTCAGTTTATTTATTTAGAAAGTACATTTAGTACTCATCCTTGAAGAGAAAGTACTTTTTGGTTTTGTTCATTCCTGTATAGACATGACAAAACAGAAGGTGAACATGGTTGTCATTCCAAGCCGCAAGACTGACGGGGGGGGGGGCTGTTCAGAGGAGGAGGAAGCTGGAGGAAAGATGGTGTTGAGGACGATAAGTAGCAGGAAGTTACTCATGGACAAGCAACGTTACACACTGGAGAAAATATGTGCTTTTCTATTTTCAGAAGGATGAGAAGCGTTGGAAAGTTTTTGACCGCAAGGAAAGGATTAATAACCACATAGACTGTATAAGGAGCCCTGGGCAAACCTGCTGTGACGATATCCAGATGTTTCTGGGGGGCTTCGCTACGTTTAGTCTTGTACGGCAGGAGTTTGAGACGTTTATAGAGATGTTTCTAGAGGGTTTTGTTACGTTTAGTGATGTATGGCAGGAGTTTGAGATGTTTCTAGAGGGTTTTGTTACGTTTAGTGATGTATGGCAGGAGTTTGAGATGTTTCTAGAGGGTTTTGTTACGTTTATGGATGTACGGCTGGAGTTTGAGATGTTTCCAGAGGGTTTTGTTACGTTTATGGATGTACGGCTGGAGTTTGAGATGTTTCTAGAGGGTTTTGTTACGTTTATGGATGTACGGCTGGAGTTTGAGATGTTTCTAGAGGGTTTTGTTACGTTTATGGATGTACGGCTGGAGTTTGAGATGTTTCTAGAGGGTTTTGTCACGTTTAGTGATGTATGGCAGGAGTTTGAGATGTTTCTAGAGGGTTTTGTTACGTTTATGGATGTACGGCTGGAGTTTGAGATGTTTCTAGAGGGTTTTGTTACGTTTATTGATGTATGGCAGGAGTTTGAGATGTTTCTAGAGGGTTTTGTTACGTTTAGTGATGTATGGCAGGAGTTTGAGATGTTTCTAGAGGGTTTTGTTACGTTTAGTGATGTATGGCAGGAGTTTGAGATGTTTCTAGAGGGTTTTGTTATGTTTAGTTTTATACGGCAGGAGTTTGAGACGTTCCTAGAGACGTTTCTAGAGACGTTCCTCCATGGCTTTGTTACGTTTAGTGTTGTAGGCAGGAGTTTTAGATGTCTAGAGCAGAGGTTTTCAACTGGTTTTGTCCCAGGGACCACCATTATAACCAAGAAGCAACTCGGGGACCACTGCTTTTGGGTTTGTTTTATTTTGCACCTTTCTTTTAAATACGAGTATGGGCCTATATAGGCTATTTATTTGCATCAGTATCTATTTTTATTTGCACCTTTTGCTATAAAAAAAAAAAACAGTCAATGAAAAATGAACTATAGGAAGCCAAGAGGGCTTATAATATTACAAAGTTCACTCTCACTCATTTGACATAATTTGGATGGGTAAATTATTCACAAAAATGAATAGTAAATGGAAAATAAATTGAGTCTAAAGAATAAATATATATTTTTTGTAATTATTATTGTTTTCCATTTAGAATTTCACGGCAGGAGTTTGAGACGTTTCTAGAGACGTTCCGAGACGTTCCTCGACGGATTTGTTACATTTGGTGTTGTACGGCAGGAGTTTGAGACGTTCTCTGATGGCTTTGTTACGTTTAGTGTTGTAGGCAGGAGTTTGAGATGTTTCTAGACTAGAGGGTTTTATTACGTACATTTTTCTAGAGGGCATTGTTACCTTAGTCAGCCCACGATGTTGACTAAGATTACTTTACATTCATTCTGATAAAACCTGTCCAAGCACCTAATTTCAGCATTGCAACTGAAAAAACATGATTATTTCTGCTGTAAATTTGAACATTTTAACCTGGAAGTCAAAGGATATTCTTTCAAAATTGGAGTCATCCCTTGGTGGTCAGCAGAGGAACTGCAGCTTTTCAGACTCTCTCGTTGCCTGAACCAGGAAGGAATGTCCGCGTTGGGCCCATGGATGTATTAGGTTGGGCCGGTTTGGAGCCATATTTAATCATCCAGCCTGTATATCGACACCCAGCAGGCCTCCACGCCGTACAGGGATAGATATAACTCGAGATTTCTCTCCCGATGACCACACGTGCGGCGCCGTGGCTTAGTTGGTTAAAGCGCCTGTCTAGTAAACAGGAGATCCTGGGTTCGAATCCCAGCGGTGCCTTTTATCTATGTATATTATTTTCTCTGTAACTATCCCGAACACGGAACTTCCTTACAGCAGGACACTATTTCAAGTGTTCAAACTCCAAGAGAGGCCGGAAAAGAGAGAGAGACCGGAGAGAGAGAGAGAGAGAGAGAGAGAGAGGCCGGAGAGACCGGAGGGAGAGAGAGAGAGAGAGTAAAAATAAGTATAAGTAATAAATAAATATAAATAAAAATAAGTATAAATATTTAAAATAGTTCTGTATATATATATATTGTATGCATGTGTTAGATATTTGGTGTTGGGTATTTGTTGTAGTTGTATTGGTGTTTCGTGTGTTGATTGTGTCGTGATTTATTGTATGTATATCAGTATATGTATGCTTTCGGCAACAATGGTTACCATTCATCCCAATAAAGCCAATTTGAATTGAAATTGAATAATTGAATAATTCAACTAGAATATGGTGTAAAAGTTAATTTATTTCAATAATTCAACTAGAATATGGTGTAAAAGTTAATTTATTTCAATAATTCAACTAGAATATGGTGTAAAGGTTAATTTATTTCAATAATTCAACTAGAATATGGTGTAAAAGTTAATGAAAATACGGTACAAATCGTGTCCCGTATTAGTTCAATACGGGACGCAACATTTTTTTCTCAAATAAAGGACAATTCTGTATTTTACGGGACGGGTGGCAACCCTACACACAGCTCACACTGATTAAAAAAGAGCCTACTGAGTAAGATTAGTACCACAGGTATTATTATTATTATTATTATTATTATTTACTTACCTGTTGATAACTCGTTTTTAATCTGTGCATATAAAGCCAGCTCATCTAGATAAGACTACTTTACCTGTTTGTTTGTTATTTACTATTATTCTGTATTATTATTATTTCACTACCTGTAAAGACAAAACACTTACCGTTTGTTAACTCAACTGTTCCTGTTACAAAATCACATCCCCTCGTTCTTACCTGAACATTACCATCAGTTTCTGTTGTTATTTTCTATAAAATAAATGGAGTATCTGTGGTGCTTCAAATAAACACATGTGAAGACATTTTATTACCTTTTTTGCATATCAACAGGTGGTGCCAAAGCCAAACGAAGGGCGGCTGCAACAAATTATCATTATAATCTCCACAATAATACTGGTTGTCACCCTGGCCCATATCATTTCCTGTTATAGACTAACCTCAGCCCCCCGTCACAGAAAGGAAAGTTGATGTGGCCCCCACTGAAAAAAGTTTGGGGACCCCTGGTAAAAAGCGATAACCGCGTCCCCTCCTACATCACGTGACCTGGCACCGTCGTTTGGAGTAGGTTCCAGTACTGGAGTTATAAAAACGGTCAAAATCATCCCCCCTGTAAAACTGCCATGCCCCCCTTTCCATCCCTTATGCCATTTCATCAATGAATGTGGTTTTACTGCTATTTCAACATTTCACTTGAAATAAGTAGAAAAATCTGCCAGCGGGACAAGATTTATCTTCTCATTACAAGCAAAAAGATCTTGTTCCACTGGCAGATTTTTCTACTTATTTTAAGTGAAAATCTACTTGAAACAGGTGAAAATTGTTGTTTTTTCCAGTGATGAGTCTTGTTTTAAGTGTAATGAGATTTTTTTTGACTAAAAATTAGACATTTTAACTAAGACAAATAAGACAAATATTCTTGTTAAGATTTTGAGTTTTTGCAGTGATCCATTTTACTTATCCTGTGAAGGACAGAGTCATATTGATAAGTTCAGAAAAGTGTTTTTTATTGTTGTGTTTTGATGTATTTGATGTAAGCCCAGTGGATATTTAAAGCTTACAGAAGGCTGCATTTAACTGCTGCTATGTCATTCCTGCAGTGTTTCTGCAGGTGTTTTGGTCACTGCTATTATTTGTAATATATTGTATTATTCGTAATCAGCACTTATTTAATTATATTAAATGATGGCAGCTGGAAGATAAGAAATATAATATAATATAATATAATATAATATAATATAATATAAGAAATATGAATTATCTGTCCCCATATCAGAGGTGTTAACGAGTTACATTTACTCCGTTACATTTACTTGAGTACGTTTTGGGAAATTTTGTACTTTTAGGAATAGTTTTGAATCACTATACTTTTTACTTTTACTTGAGTAGATTTGTGAAGAAGAAACTGTTCCTCTTACTCCGCTACATTAGGCTACGTTGAGCTGTTACTTTTCTTTTATCCCTTTTATCCACGTACGCGTCAATCTCATGACATCACTGAGTGATTCTTTGGGAAAAATGTTGGTTTTGTTTTGTCACATATACACAGACTCAAACACACACACAGAGTTTATGGGCTTTTTCTAGTTCTTCCTGGTTAAAAAAGAAAAGTACAAAGGCTTGAAATGTTGTGCTACTTGTGCTTAATTTATTTTTTTATTCAGTTATTATTTTATTTATTTTATTATTTAGTAAAGTACTTGAATTTACTTTAAGATTATTTTAATTTAAGCTTTTTTTATTTTTTATTAATTTTAATTTATTTTATTATTTTAATGATTTAATTTGCCTGAAGATGATTATTTTGTACTTTTGTCTGTTTGAATGGTTGTGTTAAAAAAATAAATCAGACGTTACTCAACAGTTACTCTGTACTTGAGTAGCCTACCGGTAGTTTTTTCACCAAGTACTTTTTTACTTTTACTCAAGTCATTATTTGGATGACTACTTTTTACTTCTACTTGAGTCATATTATTCTTAAGTAACAGTACTTTTACTTTTACTTTACTTTTACTTTACTTTACTTTTACTTTACTTAAAATGCACCATCCCCCTGATTTTTCTTTACAACTCGAGTACTGGTAGGTTCGGACTTGTTCGGACCTCATTCGGACCTCATTTGAAACTCTTTGATCTTGTTCGGATGTGTTCGGACCTCAGTCCAAAAAGTTCAAAAACATCACTGGAAAAAAAAGTTCACATCGCTGCGAGCAGGGTTCGAACCTGCGCGGGAAGATCCCATTGGATTTCAAGTCCAACGCCTTAACCACTCGGCCATCGCAGCAGATATCACGCGTTGTCTGGATTCCCCGTCATGAAAACTCCGAAGATGACGCAGTGCATGTTTGTGCCTTCAGATTGTTTCAGCTTTAGCTCACATGTCTGCTGATTATGTCGTTTTCTGTTTGGTTGTCTTTGGTCCGTCTTCTAGAAACTACTTCATAACTATAACCATTTCACGGGTAGAGACTCCGTATGCAGGGAGACAGGCGCTCTTTTACGAGCATGGAGCATGTGGTGTGGAAATGTACCTTTAGCATCAGTCTAAAAAATAGAAAAAATGAGTTATTTGAGGAGTTATGAGGCTCGAATGCCCTGGTATTGTCGGATATGTGACAGCGTACATAGAGCACACACGCCCTCTGTCGTCCAACATGTGTTACTGCAGGGGGCGTTCGTGACAACAGCAAATTTCCAGGCTTTCGTGATTCTTTGTTTAGTTTAATACTTGGGTTTTCCATTTGAGTTTGAGCGGAATATCAATAAATTAACTATACTTAACTATATATATATATAAATAAGTGCTGATTACGAATAATTTAATATATTACAAATAATAGCACTGACCAAAACACCTGCAGAAATACTGCAGGAATGACATAGCAGCAGTTAAATGCAGCCTTCTGTAAGCTTTAAATATCCACTGGGCTTACATCAAATACATCAAAACACAACAATAAAAAACAGTTTTCTGAACTTATCAATATGACTCTGTCCTTCACAGGATAAGTAAAATGGATCACTGCGAAAACTCAAAATCTTAACAAGAATATTTGTCTTATTTCTAGTTAAAATGTCAAATTTTTAGTCAAAAAAAATCTCATTACACTTAAAACAAGACTCATCACTGGAAAAAACAACAATTTTCACCTGTTTCAAGTAGATTTTCACTTAAAATACCGGTAAGTAGAAAAATCTGCCAGTGGAACAAGATTTTTTTGCTTGTAATAAGAAGATAAATCTTGTCCCACTGGCAGATTTTTCTACTTATTTCAAGTGAAAATTTACTTGAAACAGGTGAAATAAGTTGTCAAATAAGTTATTTTTCAAGATATAAAACAAGACTCATCACTGGAAAAAACAACAATTTTCACCTGTTTCATCTTTAATATGCAGGACATGGATTTGTTTAAAAAGGATAAATTGAAGACTCAAAGTGTCTGAAATGTGGATCAGACGCACAAACATTCAGTCTCACAAACAGTGTTGTTTTCAGGTGCTTCAGCCTGGAGACTGTGGATGTGCCACATGGGTTTTGTGTATTTTGTATTATTTTGAGGTTAACAGGCCCGCTCCAGTATCTCCGCTCCCACCTGCCTCCGACACACTCACGCTTCAGGAACAGGATGTGAGGCGGGTGCTGAGGTCCTTGAATCCGAGGAAAGCTGCCGGACCGGATGGAGTGCCAAACAAAGTACTCCAGTCTTGTACCGATCAGCTCGCCAGA
Organism: Cololabis saira; assembly: GCF_033807715.1. NCBI lineage: Eukaryota > Metazoa > Chordata > Actinopteri > Beloniformes > Belonidae > Cololabis > Cololabis saira. The sequence continues at coordinate 10,974,782 of NC_084606.1, read as the reverse complement.
GTCTTCACCAGGGTTTTCAACATCTCCCTGTCACAAGCCAGCATCCCCCCCTGCTTAAAGACAGCCACCATCATTCCTGTTCCTAAACAGCCAGGCTCCACGGACCATAACAACTACAGTCCGGTTGCACTCACTCCTACTGTGATGAAGTGTTTTGAAAAACTGGTCCTGCATCACATCAGAGCCAGCCTTCCTCCCTCCTTTGATCCCTGTCAGTTTGCCTGCAGAGCTAACCGGTCAACTGAAGATCTTTAATAAAACCATATATAACATACTGTATAGAAGTATGGGGACACACATTCAAGACAATCACGAAACCAATATTCTTACTTCAAAAAAAAGCAATTGACTCATAAACAAAGTTGGATACAAGCAGCCAACCAACCAATTATTTATAGATTCAAATGAGCTTAAATTCAATGAACTGGTGGACTTCAAAACTGCACAGCTCATGTTCAAAATCAACAATAACATGCTGCCAGACTGTATCCAAAATATCTTCAATTTAAGACAAAGCCATTACAACCTCAGAGGGGAGAGCATATAGAGAAAATCAACAATCAGAACCAACACTAAACTGAGATGCACTACAGTGGCAGCAGTGGATGCTTGGAATAAATTAGATATAGATTTGAAATTATGTAGAACTTTAACTTTATTTAAAAAAACATTGAAAAGAAGGATGATTTCCTTATATTAAATTAATGAGTGGCTTGATGTTGATTTGGGTATTTATTTAATTGGTGATTTGCTTTGATTTTTTAAGGATGAAGGTAACATGTAAACTGCACCTTTATTTTAAAAATCTTTTTTATTTTTTGAGGAATGTTTGTTATCCCTACAGAGGCAATTTGTTTTACGGGCAGTCTTTCTCTTACTTTTTGCTTTTATTTTATTAATTTAATTAATCTTTTTGAGGGTAGGCAAATAATAAGCTTTGCTTCAGCCTACCCCTTTTTCGGTCTAGATTTGTTTATTTGTATACTGGAAACTTTTTTGTTATGTTTTCTTTGAACAATTGAACGTTTTCTTGTTGTCAGTTTTATTCTTGGTTTTTTATTTTTTTATTTTTTTTTTGTGTCATGACCGAAAATAAACTAAACTAAAAAAAAAAAAAAAGATGCCATTGCCATAGCAACTCTGAGCCACTTGGAACAGAGCTACGCCAGGATGCTTTTCATTGACTTTAGCTCTGCATTCAATACCATCATCCCAGACATGCTGGTCAGCAAACTGCTCCACTTGGGCCTTCTCCCCACCATCTGCTCCTGGATCAAGGACTTTCTGACAAAACGCTCCCAGCATGTTAAACTTGGTCCCCACACATCCTCTACCATCAAACTGAGCACTGGAGCTCCTCAAGGCTGCGTGCTGAGTCCGCTTCTCTACTCACTGTACACCCATGACTGCACACCTGTCTACTCATCCAACACCATCATAACATTTGCTGATGACACAACTGTTGTTGGTCTCATCTCCGGAGGAGACAAATCCGCCTACAGAGATGAGATACAGAGACTGTCAACATGGTGTTCGGTGAACAACCTGGTTCTAAACACCACCAAAACCAAGGAATTAATACTGGGCTACAGGAAGAAGCGTGACTCAGAACCAGCCCCTCTCTGTATAAACGGGGAATGTGTGGAACTAGGCCTGTGTTGAAAAGATTGATTCTCCGATTTTAAATCGATTCTCATATTAATTTCTAAAAGTCGATTCATATGTCTAAAGATCGATTTAAAAAAAAAAAAAAAATGTTTTTTTTTTCATCGTTACATTACAACTTTTGGTATTTTTTTGTTTATGCCCAAAAAAGGAATATTTTGTCGGACACGAGAATAACTGGTGCCATGTTTTTGCCTTTAAATATGTTTAAAGGTATGAAAACATTAAAGTTTTCAGTTATAATTGCATAAATTGTCTATATTTCTTTGCTTTATATACTGCCTTGGAGTTACATTTGCATAAATGTTAAAAACCAAATTCTCATAAATGGGGAAAAAATAAAAGCGATTTCTTTCGTCCTCGGTTCGCTGCCCTGGATCTGTTTGGTAATTCTGACCCACATGATGTTTCTGAAAGCAGTTCTATCAGCATTCTGGGAGCTGATTGGTCCTTACAGCATCATTAGCCGCCAATACTTGCTGTTGAATCTCAATATAATACTAGTATTAATATGTTGCATAACTACACAGTCATATAATTCATGCAACAGCTGAAAAAACAGTTTTATTAACAGTAACCCAAATCAATATCGGATCGAATCGAATCGGATCGTGATTATTGATTCTGAATCTTAAGAATCGGAATCGAATCTATTCTTGATATTTGAATCGATCCCCAGCCTTATGTGGAACGAGTGCAGACCTTCAAATTCCTTGGTGTTCATCTCTCAGAGGACCTCTCCTGGTCAGCCAAATCCTCAGCCACGGTGAAGAAAGCTCGTCAGAGACTCCACTTCCTGAGAGTTCTCAGGAGAAACAACATGGAGAGGAAACTGCTGATTTCATTCTACCGAGCAGCTATTGAGTCCATCCTTACCTACTGCATCTCAGTGTGGTATGCAAGCTGCTCGGTAGCGGACAAAAAGTCATTGCAGAATGTGGTGAAAGCTGCAGAGAAAATTATCGGCTGCCCGCTGCCAACACTGGTGGAAACTGCTTCTGCACGGTACCTCAAAAGAGCCAGAAACATCACTAAAGACTCTTCCCACCCTGGCCATCACTTGTTTGATCTGTTGCCCTCTGGCAGGCGCTACAGATCAATGAAAACACGCACCACCAGATTCAGAGACAGCTTCTTTCCCAGGGCTATCTGTGCTCTTAATACTGTAATGCACTAATTAAGCTGATGCTGCTATGTTGCCAATCTTGAACTTTAACCATGCACTTTCACCTAGTACAAGCCAGCTGTTTTACTGCTTATTATTTATTATTCATTATTATACATGCTTAGTAGCAGATCTTAGTTGATACATGCTTTTTATTACTTCATTGTCCTGTGTTTTTTATGATGTTGTAACACCACAGAATTGCTATCTAATTTCGTTGTTTGCACTGCTTATAATGACAATAAGGGAATTGAATTGAATTTTCAAGGGCTTGATCCAATCAAATACACAATATATAGATATACTAAAGCTTCCTTGTCCAGATCAGAGTGAACTCGCCGCAAGTCTATGCCAGCGACTGCAACTCCGTCCCTATAATAGACAGCAAACTCCAGTGGTCCTTGTAATGATAACAGCAAATGAGATTTGCTTGGTATCTGTTGGTTATGGAATACTGCTTATACATCCAGACAGTAGGGGGCGCACAGCGTCTGAGCAGATCATCTGAAGAAGTAGACCCGTTAGAGTTGTCCTGCCTGTAACTGCTTTTCAGAACAACTGCTACATAAACGTACCTGCATCTTCAAGTAAAGGTGTTGTTATTGAACCCACACCACACAAAAACAATACAGTCCTCAGAGGAACTTGTTTGCATAGAAACACTTATTGATCGACTTCTTCACTGCATTGGCTCTGTCCTGCATGTTTCTTCTACGCTTCCTCGTTCTCTCTTAGCTGAACTTTAATTTGTCTCTGTCTTCTTTCTTTTTCTAAGCTGCTCCCTTCAGGAGTCTCCACAGCCAGTCACCCGTCTCCATCTAACTTTAATCTGCATCCTCTTCTCTCACACCAACTAACTTCATGTCCTCCTTCACTACAACCATGAATCTCCCCTTTGGTCTTCTTCTAGACCAGGAGTCGGCAACCCAAAATGTTGAAAGAGCCATATTGGACCAAAAACACAAAAAACAAATATGTCTGGAGCCACAAAAAATGAAGAGTCTTGTATCAGCCTTAGAATGAAGACAACACATGCTGCATGTAGCTATATTAGTTAGAACTGGGGAAAGATTTTTTTTTTCATTATGCACTTCGAGAAAAAAGTTGAAATGTCGAGAAAGAAGTTGAATGTCAAGATTAATGTTGAAGTACAATCTCAAGGAAAAAAGTCGAAATGTCGAGAAAAAAGTCGAAATATCGAGATTAATGTTGAAGTACAATCTCATGGAAAAAAGTCGAAATGTCGAGAAAAAAGTCGAAATGTTGTGAAAAAAAGTTGAAATGATGAGAAAAAAATCGAAATGTCAAGAAAAAGGTCAAAATTTCGAGAAAAAAGTCAAAATGTTAAAAATTTGTCAAAAAAAAGATTAAAAAAAAGGAAAGGAAAAAGGAAGAAAAGAAGATAAAAAAGAAGAAAAAAATAAAAGAAAAAAAGAGAGAAAAAAACAGAAAAAAGGGAAAAAAAGGAAAAAAAAGAAGAAAAAAGGTCAAACATTTTTGAAAAAGCTCCAGGGAGCCACTAGGGCGGCGCTAAAGAGCCACATGCGGCTCTAGAGCTGCGGGTTGCCGACCCCTGTTATAGACCTCCTTCCTTGCAGTTCCAACCTCATACTCCTTCTACAGATGTCTTCACTGTCCATCCTCTGTACATGTTCAACCATCTCAGTCTGGGCTCTCTGACTTTATCTTTATGACTGGATCCAGACTTGCAGGTCTTCTACTGGGCACTAGGGTCTGGATCCAGACCTGTATGTCCACTACTGGTCACTAGGGTCTGGATCCAGACCTGCATGTCCACTACTGGTCACTAGGGTCTGGATCCAGACCTGTAGTTCCTCTACTGACCACCAGGGTCTGGATCCAACGTTGACCTAATTTCCATTGACCTCCATATTAAAATGTTGCTGGATCCAGGTCCCCACAGTCCGAGTGACTGCTGTCAGGTCAGTGTATCTTTTGGTCATTGGATTTTTCCGTCATGAGTGGGAATCAAAAAACAAAAAACGATTGGTTTATTTGATTTTCCTTTTAAAACAAAAAACAAATATTGAATTACACTGCATTTTTTCTTTTTCTGTGTTAATATGATTTAACAAAGATTCAAAATACGCTTTTATTTTCGTTTTCTATTTCATATAAGAAAAATGAAATCACTAGTCAACAGGAACGAAAAAACGAACCAAAAACAACCGTTTATTCATATTCGTGCACCGGAAGCATTTACAACCGAGTGAACTTAGTTCTGGATATTTGACAGGCATTCCTGTGACAATTCTCTCCAGGGGAAGTTGTCGTGCTATAATTGTTACAACGTTTGGGTAGGCTGTGACCTTCATCAGGTTAACTGTCAGACAGTTCATGTAGGTGGAAAAACACGTCACTGATTGTGTCATTCAATCTTCATTCATAAATTCTGGCTCAGGTCTGACACTGAGTGGCCTAAATAGTAAACGGTCACGCAGCGCGCATCAATTACCACTTGAAACAAGAAACACACACAGGAAAAAAGCCGAGATAAATATCTATCCATACAAAATATAGAACAACAGCAACAACAATAATAATACATCTATTAGACCAAAAGGTAAAATAAAATGAACTTAGGCTTTTTTACCCACAAAATGACAAGATGGTGATAAAATGAAAATAATAAACTCTATTGTCATAGAACTTTTCTAAGTTTGCAAGGCACTTCAAAAACAGATTTTTAAAAAAGCACAGATAAAAACAACACAGACAACGAAATATACAGGCCCTAATAGCTTATAAGATAATATAATAGGCTATATTAGGCTATGAATAATTTTATAAATGCACAACGACGTCTGAGTTAAGGAAGTCTGAGAGAGAGAGAGAGAGAGAATTAGCAGAGCCTACAGACGTTTAAAAGTCCAAACAAAAGTATTTACTCACAAGAAGTGATTGTAATCAATTACATAATTTAAAGTAGATTTTTACTAAATATGATAATACATCTAGGCCTATGCGTGGTCTAATGATCAGCTCTCAACGTAAGACTATATTAAATTCTCTGTGGATTAATGCTCCACCTGCATCAATTGGATCCTCGTCAAAAGGACATGTCATGTTTGTAGCCTAATAGTAGTGAAAAGAAAAGTTGTAACACTGATTTTTTTTTTTCTAATCAATGAAAGACGGCATAACTGCCTCAACTGCACACTGACAGAAAAGAGGAGGGAAGGAAAAACGCAGGTGTAATCCACAATTAGTGCACTGAAATGTCATACGCATACGCATCTGGATTAGCCTGTGTCATACAAATATGTGATTAGAATGCAGACAAAAGATCAAAACAAATATGAAACAGAAAAATAATGCAGTTTAATTAATCAAATAAAACATCAAAATTATTGTCCTCCATCTGTAACTTCCGGTGCACGAATATGAATAAACGGTTGTTTTTGGTTCTTTTTTCGTTCCTGTTGACTAGTGATTTCATTTTTCTTATATGAAATAGAAAACGAAAATAAAAGCGTATTTTGAAACTTTTTTAAATCATATTAACACAAAAAAAGAAAAAATGCAGTGTAATTCAATATTTGTTTTTTGTTTTAAAAGGAAAATCAAATAAACCAATCGTTTTTTGTTTTTTGATTCCCACTCATGATGGAAAAATCCAATGACCAAAAGATACACTGACCCTGTCAGCATAAAAAAAACAACAAAAAAACAAACAACCAAATAAAATAACGGCCCAAATTTGGTTTTTGCAAATTCCTTTTTTAATTTTTTGTTTCTGTTGTTGAATATGACGGCGTACAGACCGGAAGCGGAAGTAAAGTATAATACCGTCAAAATAGTAGCAGCATGCTATCTTATTATCGTACATATTATATTTATAGTCTTATATCTTAGTATACAGTCTTATATGGCTTTATAGTCTTAACCTGTTAGTATGATACTGTTGCTTAGTTGTTTTATGATGTTTGTATAGTTTTAAATTGTTTAATGGTCGCTGCCACATTTTGCTCCGTTGTCATGGCGACCGCTGTAGTCCAGAGGAAAGCGGTTTACACATAGAGGGCGCACAGCGGCAGCCGCCGCCGGCTTTGACATTCATTGTGTATAGCTGCCGCCGCGCAATGGCGCAGGGCTTTGCGCCGAGCTCGGCGGCGCGCAAAAGGGCGCACGCAGCCGAGTTGCCGTGGCGGCAAAGGGCGCAAGACGGCGTAAGCTGCCGCTGCGAATTGAAATTTTTTAAATTTCATTGTGCGCCCTGTGACGACATCTCGGCGGTGTCCAATTAGGTTGTTTAGTCTGACGTCACACCCTTTCAAAATAAGGTTTCCGGGTCCTGACGCTCTGACAGATAAACAAAACGAACGACAATGACGGACCCGGTGAACTTGTTTACAATCACTTCTTTCTTCACTGAGGTACCAGAGAGAGTGAAAAAAGGGTTAAACTAATTTAATTCCAACAGAGTGGTCAGTGTGGCTGTTCTGCCTGGTGGAATAATAAAGGGTAGCGTCCAGGCATCACAGAAAAAGAGAGTTTACGAGGTTGAGGTTATAAATTAGCCGTAAGCTATCTAGTTAGTTGACATCTAAAGATGATAACGTTATGCTAAAAAACGGATAGGACTGCTACAACTTTTGATGTAAACGAAGATGAAAAACTTAATATGTCAGTAACGTTATAGGTCCCTATATCAACTGTTTTGGAGTGTTAGGGAAGTTAAGCAAGTTGAAATATAATGATGTGCCAGCCCCCGGCTAGCAACAGAAGTATTGTTAGGCTAAGATGTGTTAGGTTGAGAGAGTTGAAATGTTTTCAATGTAACGTCAGGTTCATGTTGAGGGACAGGCAGTAAAATACAGCAGCTGCCAGTGCCCAATCGGCTGAGACAAGTGCCACCATATGGCAGCTCTGCTGATTTGGACAGAAAAAAATGTGTCCCGCACCGATGTCGAGTGTGTGTGGAAGAGGGCGAAGATGCCGAAGACGGAAATCACAGCTAAGTGAGTGTCTGTGATGGCACCATCCACAACACAAGGTTAGTAATTAATTTGCAAATGATGCTGTCTGATGTTGTTGCTTGTTTTGAATTATTTACTTAACGTTATGTGGTTTAAAGCTATTATATTATGTGAAGATGAATCCCATTCATCAAACGGTGGTAATATACACTCATAACACGTCATAATATTATTTCAGCTGGAATAAAAAGATCTGTCACCCAGGAGGACAAGGACTGGACAAGGACAAGGACTGGAGGACAAGGTCAGTTTGTTAGAACAGCTCCTGCACTGAAATGTTTATTATATATTATTATATTATATTACACATAATGTGTTATTTCAGTTTTAATTCAAATAATCGGTATGAAGCTTTAGACACGTAGGATCAATGAATAATGATCTATCATCTATCACTCATGACGTCATTGATCGCGCTGATGGAACATAATTATTATAATATTGTAGATTATATGTTAATATTTCTGAGTGAGCAGGATTGTGGTGCAGCTGCAGAATGTAGACCTACGTTAGTTTAAAATAATAATTAATATGGTGCATAATCTGAACGTGTTTGAACAGCATTTCAATGACAATGTTTAAATTTACTACATTTGTTGAAGTTCAGGATTAGGTTCAGAGTTTGTTAAGCCTAGTTGCAACAAATTTTATAATAAGTGGCTTCCCTTTCTTACATTCTTCCACTCTCTCCAGTCCCTGCCTCCTGATTGACGGATCCCCCCCCCCCCCTCCCTCTCTTCTCTCATTCCTCTCTTTCTTCCTCCTTTTTATTTATTTATTTACTTTTCCTTTGTTTTTGGGGTTCATTTTTCTTTGTTTTGTTTTGTTTTTTTTGTTTTTTTATCTCTCCCCCTTTTTATGCATCTATTTTTTAATTTATACTGTGCAGTTTTGATACTTAAATATTACTTAGAATAATTTTCATTTATTTGTCATTATTTTGTGTGGATTTTTTGTTCTGTTGAATCAAAAAAAAAAAAAAAACATCCTAGGAGGTAGATTGTATATTCTGTATGTTATGTCTGTATGTTCTACTGTGCCTTACCCCCTAATAAAAATATATATATAAAAAAAAAAAAGAGTTTGTTAAGCCTGCTTTCTGAAACAGGGCCCAGCCCTGCTCATGGATGTTTGAGGTGTCGTCGCCCCACTCTAACAGACCTTATCCTAATTATTAACCTGTTATCAAGCCCTTGGCAAGCTTCAGCTGCTTGATAACAAGTTAATGATTAGAATCAGGTGTGTTAGAATGGGGTGATACCTCAAACATGTAGGGCAGTAGCTCTCCAGGAGCAGGGTTGGTGACCACTGTAATAAATGTTTTTTTTTGTTTTTTGTTTTTTTTAAGGCATGTGACTGGGGAATCCACCATGAGGCAAGGGCAAAGCAACAATACACGGAGCGCACAGGTGTTGTCATCCAGGAGAGGGGATTGTTCTTGTCTCACAGCGGCCTACTCGGTGGTTCTCCAGATGGGACAGTATCTGATAATAATAATAATAATAATAATAATAAAAAACTTTATTTATATAGCACCTTTCAGACGAAAGTCGCAGCTCAAGGTGCTTTACAGTAACAGTACAAATAAACAACAACAGCAAATAAAACAAAAAACACAAATATTTAAGTGCAGTGATATAAAACATAACCCTCACAAAATTCAGTTCCAAATTCCTCCACAGAACAACTACTAAGATAGGATAATATAAAAAGGAATATAAAAATTGAATATATGAATATAAAAAGGTAAAAATGCTGCACGAGTCGTAGGCATATGAAAATAAAAAGATAAAAATATCAACAAATAAGAGTACAAGATAAAAATGATCATATAAAAACATTTAAAAGTATAAAAGTAATGCAGACAGTAAAAATCAATTATATATACGGTAGATAAAAGGAATGTGGCAGCTAAGGCCCGGTTATCTTATGTTTAAATGCTTGAGTAAAGAGATAGGTTTTAAGTTGTCTTTTGAAAATATCTACCGACTCGGCTTCCCTGATGTTTTTGGGCAGTGTGTTCCATAATTTTGGGGCGTAGTTGACAAACGCTGCAGCACCGATCTGCTTTTGTCTGTTTCTGGGAGCTTCTAATAACCCAGCAGCTGACGACCGCAGGGTTCTTTTTGGAACGTACTTTTTTAGAATGTTGGAGATGTAGCTTGGTCCTTGTCCATTTAGGGCTTTGTATGTAAGGAGCAGGACCTTAAAGTCAATTCTAAATGGTACAGGGAGCCAGTGCAGGGTAGCTAAGACGGGACTAATGTGCTCTCTCTTTTTAGTTTTTGTTAATAGTCGAGCTGCAGAGTTTTGGATGAGCTGAAGTCTCCCTGTGGTCTTCTTATGGAGAACTGTGAAAAGTGCATTACAGTAGTAGATATGAAAGCGTGAATTAGCTTCTCAGCATCATTTTGATTTATAAAAGGTCTTACCTTTGCTACCTTTGATGACTGCATCATTGAGGTGAAATGTCCATGGTCAGCCAGAGCCAAGACCATCCTACAAGCAGCAGAGAGTAGGGACTTCTTCTTGGAGTTGGATGAAGAAACTGGTACCCTGGCACTAAAACAACTCCATAACTACTGGCATCAGATCCAGGGCAACCTACACCTGACTGGAGCTAACAGTTGTCACCTCATTGTATGGACTCCTCTTCTGAAGAAGACCTCTGTCGAAACCAGTCTGTGTAATAGGTCATACAAGTCATCACGAAGGACACAAAGTGTTGCTGGCCTCTCCTCCTTTTGTTCTAAGTACATGTTTTACTTAAGTACAGTTCTGATGTACTTGTATTTTACTTGAGTATTTCCGCTTTGTCCTACTTTTTACTTCCACTCCACTACATTTCTGGTAAATATTTTAAACATTTTTTTCTGGTAAATGTTGTAAATATTGTAAACATTTTTTTCTGGTAAATATTGTACCTTCTACTCTACTACATTTATTTGACATCTTTACTTTTCAGATGAAGATTTGACGATGTTAATGTCTGCACTTGAACATACCCTACATTCATGATCTGTAAATACTAATGTCCTTATCAGTTTACGCTGTTATAATAAATTAAGTTTTTGGCAGTAACACAATGTCTGAAACACAACATGTCTATAAAGAACAGTAACATTTTTTTTACCTGGTATTAATTTTTTAATTCAAGTTTTCCGCAAATCAAATCACTCATGAAAATCAGTTTACAAGAATATACATTTATCACAATGGGTCTTATTTCATGTCAAACTATTCATATCATGCCCTTATATACATGTAACAAATCCCTATCATACAGTCAATCTACATTTTTGATTGAAATTTTCTGCAAACAAACAGTTAAAAGAACAAGAATAATTTTTTTTCACTTTACAAGAATATACATTTTTCTCAATGGGTCTTATTTCATGTCAAACTATTCAAATCATGCCCTTATATACATGTAACAAATCCTTATGGCCACTGGGAAACAGTCCTCCACTTTTAACACACTGACAATCATTAATTCAATTTCACGCAGAATGAGTGTTTGCAAATTTGTTAGACACACACATACTTTCAGTATTTTGTTGATGTTTTTCCTGAACTGGTGTGGGATGTGGTGCAAAATGCTGTACAATTTCAGCCTTTGAATAGAACGCTCCACATGTATCCTTGCATGGGAGATTAACCTGTTATTGTTCACTTCCTCCTATGTGAACTGTCCATTGACGAGGAAAGACGGAATGTTCAGCAGAACTCCTTCTGGCAAAATGTCCCGTATGGTGAAGCCCTTGTCCGCCATGACCATATCACCTGGCTTAAGATGCTGGAGAAGTCCACAGTCAGCTGTCATCCGGGAAATGCCAACTGCACAACCTAGAGTTGCAGTTTGGAGTGAAGTTTTCACGCCTTTTAAAAAAAGAGAGAGATAAATTGATCATCATTAACGTTACTTTAGTTCTGTATTAGTCATGCACAGCAATTACAGTGAAACAGTCATTGGCAATGGAAATCTTAAATCTCAGGCTGCCTCTAATAATGCTCAAATGTATAGAAAAGAAGATGCAAGAAAAAGAAAAAGTAAAAATAAGGATCTCAGATATAAAATGGTGTAGAAGTTAAATTTAATTGTAATTTATTTATTTAAAGACAGGGACAGTGCACAATTAATCTTGTACAAAAGCATATGCATTGAGCCAGGTTGTAGCAGATTGCTATTTTCCACCTGTAGTCCCTGGGCAGGTAGTAATAAAATAGAATACAGGTGTAATATAAAACTGTTGTAACACATGTACAGTAATAATAAACTGCAATGTAGATAGGTTGTGCACTCTAAGAAACGGAGGAGATTAATGTGTTTAATCACGGAGAGCATAACAGTTTCACAACCAGTATATGCATAATGGGAACTGGTAAGGACAGGTAAAAACAAAAAAAGGGTGTAAACAGGTAATGTTAACTGGATGTAGACAGTAGTATCAGCTGTGCTCTTGCTTGGTTCGAACAAAGACACCGTAAAAACCCATTACATTTATCAGGGATATCCGCAAACGGTCGGTTTGTCTTTTACGAGTAGGTGCAAAAGCTAGTGCTAACTTTAGCTACCTAACTAGCGCAAACTTCGTTTTTCTTGATTCGTTTAAGAATTGTAACTCACCTTATCAACTGCAGCCATTTCCTCTTCTCTTTCTCGTCGCAAGGAAAGCGGAAGAATGACAGAGGTATCAATGTCTTAGACTCAGATCTGTTGTTACAACGGGGAACACAGCACTGCGGCATGTTTGAATGACGAGGAGCAGGACCCGGAAGCCTTATTTTGAAAGGGTGTGACGTCACGACTAAACAACCTAATTCACCCTTCACCAACCGTCCCTTCACCCATGGTCCTTTTGATGACCGTGCCTTCACCCACCGTCCCCTCACCGACGCTCCGGGGAATAAAGTATAATCCGTTAATCTGTTAAAACCAAAATAGAAAAAACGGAAACAGCGCCCCCATTTTCGTTTTTTCCTTTTAAATTAAAAACGGAAAAACGGTTTCTGCTGTCAGCATAAAAAAAAACAAAAAAACAAACAACCAAATCAAATAACGGCCCAAATTTGGTTTTTGCAAATTCCTTTTTTAATTTTTTGTTTCTGTTGTATGAATATGACGGCGTACAGACCGGAAGCGGAAGTAAAGTATAATACCGTCAAAATAGTAGCAGCATGCTATCTTATTATCGTACATATTATATTTATAGTCTTATATCTTAGTATACAGTCTTATATGGCTTTATAGTCTTAACCTGTTAGTATGATACTGTTGCTTAGTTGTTTTATGATGTTTGTATAGTTTTAAATTGTTTAATGGTCGCTGCCACAGCTCCGTTGTCATGGCGACCGCTGTAGTCCAGAGGAAAGCGGTTTACACATAGAGGGCGCACAGCGGCAGCCGCCGCCGGCTTTCCCATTCATTGTGTATAGCTGCCACCGCGCAATGGCGCAGGGCTTTGCGCCGAGCTCGGCGGCGCGCAAAAGGGCGCACGCAGCCGAGTTGCCGTGGCGGCAAAGGGCGCAAGACGGCGTAAGCTGCCGCTGCGAATTGAAATTTTTTTAATTTCACTGTGCGCCCTGTGACGACATCTCGGCGGTGTCCAATAGGAGAGAAGGTGCTGGAGGGAGAAAAAAAACTTGCAGCTTGTAGATCAGAGCCGATCAAGATGGAAGAAAGAATGATCTTGGCTGTGAGTGTGTGAGGAGCTGTGGGATGCGAGACTGCAGGCCTATCGTGACATCAATAAAAAGGGACAAAAGTGGAGAGAAATCTCCCAGAAGTTGGACATACCTGGTGTGTTTAAAAGTGGTAGAAATGTGATATTCTTTTGCTCTTTTAACAATAAAATGTTAATTTATAATAAAATATAGCATTTCCATGCCTCAGGATCAATTGAATCATTTATCAATATATGGTTATGAAAAGACCACGTGTCATACTTTTGCAAACTGAAGCACTACATGTCCACTCAGTATAAAAATCTAGATGACTGACATGAGCTAAAAAACAACAACATAGTTCAGAAAGGTTTTTTAATAAAACATGAGGGGCAGATATATAAAGGAGAGGAAGGGAGGCCAGGCGTTCAGTTGCAATGATGAAGCCTGAAGTTGGTTGATCCTGCTGAGGCTCCAACTCTCCCCGACAGGCTGTCAAACTGCTCCTTGTTCAGCCTGAGGTAGACTTGGTCATCATGGAGCTGTAGCTCCTGAGCCTGTATTCCTCCAAATCCTGTCTTCTCATGAGGATTTCATGGACCCTCCTTGCTGCTGCTGCTGCTTGTCTCCTCCTCCTCCTCTGAAGAACGAAAGCCAGGGCTTTTCTTTGAAGCAGGGACAGATGCATTTTGCAAACTGAGCTGTAGCTACTGTACGTCTAAACGAATTGAAAAACGGCGCCAAATCGGAAAAAACGTTTTTTCGGTCACCAAGCAACTTGCAACAAATGTGTACGCGATGCGCGCATGCGCGCGCTGCTCTGCGCCGGTGTTCTGCCAATTTCTGCTGTTTTGCCAAAAAATGCTACCTAATGTTTTTCCACCTTTGTAGAGCTACAATTTTACTGTGTTTTACTCCCTAGCCCACTTCCTTTTCCCCCAAGTGGTCCTTGTTGCTTGCCAGGCCGTCGTTGTAAATAAGAATGTTCTTAATGACCTACCTGGTTAAATAAAGGCGAATCACTGAATGAATATCAAATAAAGCGATACAATTGTTTTTTTTTTTCTCTTTATCGTGTAATGTTCACAAAGTGTAATGCAATTCATGTCATGGGTAGTGTATTTTGAAAGATCAAATACTCAACATCCCATATTATACATTTTACATCGTGCAAGAAATTATGCAAACTTTGAAAATCGACTGTGCGCATGCGCAGAACCACAAAGTAGCATTTCTCGGCAGGGAGCATGGATTGGCAGAACACCGGCTCTGCGCCGAGTCTGCGCCCACTTGCGCCCACTTGCGCCCACCTTGCGCCGAGTCTGCGCCCACCCCGGCGGTGTGCGCGGCGCAAACCGCATTCTATGTGAAAGCCGCTTTAGCATGACGTCACAACATAACGTTACAACGGTTGTGTGTTTGCGTGAATGTGGGTTTGTGTCACGACTATGGTTGCTATGTGTTTACCAACACAGCTGTGGGCATCGGCGATGATAAGTGACAGGTAGGTTCGACGACCGTCCCTACACAACCATACCCTCGACGACCGTCTCTTCACTGACCGTCCCTTCACCCACTGTCCCTTTGATGACCGCCCATTCACCAACAGTCCTTTCGACAACCGTGCCTTCACCCACCGTCCCCTCACCGACCATCCCTGCGACGACTGTCCCTTCAATGACCGTCCCCTCGACGACCGTCCCCTCACCCACCGTTCCTACACGACTGTCCCTTCAACAACTGGCCGAGGAACCACGGCGCCGTTCCTCGGCCATCTTCTCCTGCCATCCTGGAATCACATGCCATCACAGGAGGTGTGTCCAGCTCTTTCACAGTATGTGGTTCGAATGAACAATGAACAATATTTCCTCATAAATGAGAGCTTAAAAAAGCCTGGTTCAAAGGTCTTCAACGTGGAGGACTTCCTCCAGACTTCTCTGTATCTTTATGAGCCAGAGGCTTCCAGATAGACTCACACACCCGTTAACACATCACTCTGACTCATGTTGGTGAAGTTATCTTTACGATCGTCCAATCACCAAGGTCGAAGGTTAGTTTTCTTTTTTAAAATGAGGCTTTAACTAGCAGAAGCGGAGCTGTGTGACTGTACCAACCAAGCTACAGGTAAACAGCGCTCAGTCCACTTCATTACCATCATTCCTGTGACACCAGTGCATAAGAACACATCCAAGCCATCAGATCCCATCAGATCCCTTCGGATCTTGACCTGGACTCTATCCTGAGATCGAGGTGATGGTGGACAGAAGGTTTATCCCCGTCTGCGGGGACTTCCTATCTCCCCTCCTGGTTTCCTGATGTCACACCTCAGAAAGTCTTAAAGTGCCTCTGCAGGCGGTTTCCAGGAGGGCGTTCACGATGAAGCGTGGCTGCTCACTGCAGGTCAAAGTGTGCATGGAAAAATAAACTTGTCCCGTTGCCATGGCAGCAGAAATTATGACAATCTGCCTCAGCGCAACAGTTGAACAAAGGTGATGCGGACAAATGTTGACAGACGACCCGGACCAGCTCAGACGACACCAGTTCTGTGAAGCTGGATGGAGTTCTTATCAATATGAATATGTGTTTGGTCCAAGTTGGGATATCATAAATAAAGATTTTTTTACTTTTATTGGTACGCAGACAGTTTAACCCACAATTGTTCACATACGGAACATCACCACTCGCTTCACGTCTCTAACTGTTTTTCCCCACTCAGCCCCCACTCAGGGTCCAGGCCAGGATGCAGAGCTGCAGTTTTACACGCTTCTCTGCTGCTTCTCGAGGACCAACGCCTGCCAATAAAACTGTAGGATTAGGTAATTGGCGACTCTAACAAGGAGCCTAGCAAAATAGAATTGGTTGCAGTTCCCCGCCCTCCAAAAGTTTAAGTCAAACTAACATGGTAAAAATGAAAACCAATGCGCATTCGGTAGGGACTGGTCTGGTCGGGTCAGGGCGGGTCAGGGCGGGTCAGGGCGGGTCGGGACTGGGACAGAACAGACCAGAGCCCGGTTTCGATGGATGGATCACCAACCTAACGTAGAAGGATGCTTCATTGAACTAACGCACACCTGACGTTTCCCAGGTTGAACGCCGTTGGTTTGAACGTCCGCGGTTCCGATGTTTCCAGATGGGTTAGGTTTGACTTCAGCAGGAAGTCCTAAATGGATGTAATGTCATGATTTTGACGGCTGACACATTCACTTTTGAAATAATTTATAAAGTGATCACGTACCAACCAACACATTACCAATAAAATACCTGCATATGCATATAAACTTCTGTTGACAGGTTACGACTTGATGATGTCATCACCAGGAACTAATCTTCAACCCACAGACCCAAATCATCATGTAAACGAGGGTTCTGGGGAACACCTGATTTGCATCATGATGGTCTTCCTCCTAGGTTCCGCACATCGTTACCTCCAGCCTTCCGTGGTTTTCAGAAATCTGTCAGCTGCTCCCAAGTGTAAACAACTTTCCGTTGACATGGCAACCCAAGGAAGAAGAAACACTCGAAGAAAGATCTGTCTAGGAGAGATGCCGTTCTCTGAGGAACACTAAACATTACAATGCTGTGTTTCTGCGTGGAGATCCTCTGTGCATCGTCGCTTCTTTCATGGATTCCACATTTGTTCAGATCACCTGAGAAAATTTATGAATAGTCGAGTCGGGATGGGGTCTAACATACACGTGGTTGATTTAGCTCTATTGACGAGTGAGGTCAGCTCAGGGAGGTCTAGGGATTGAAACAGTCTAGAGTCAAGTCAGAGCCTAGGGAAGTCGCTAAAGCTGAAGAAACGCCCACAACCGACTGGTGGATTTCTTCCCTAATTTTGATGGTTTTACTGTTAAAGAAGCTCATAAAGTTTTCACTACTGAGAGCTGCAGGAATGCACGGCTCAACAGAGTTGTGAAGCTTTGTCAGCCTGGCTACAGTGCTGAACAGAAAATGTGGGTTACTTTTGTTATCCTCTATCAACGATGAATAATAAGCTTTTCTGGCTTTGCAAATGGCTTTTTTTATATCGCCTGAGACAACATGATTTTCTTTGAATCTGTTCCGGGCTTTTAATGAAAAACGTTAAAAATGACATGAAGTCCTGGGTTCATCTTCTGGGAGGGGAGTCTTGTTCCTCTCTGATGGGTGTAACCATGTGATCAAAGTATCCTATTTATGACACAACAAGCTTATTACTGTACAAGATGTTGTTTTCAAGGATAGTGCTTGATGGTCATCCCCACCCTCCCCGTAAAACATCCCGAGTTCAGCAAAAACACGCACCTACAGACCTCCACCCCGAAGGAACACGCCCTGTCCTATCACCCCAGTTACTCATTTACACCGCTTGAGCGGTACGTAACAGAACAATTCAGCATCCACCTCAGCCAATGAGCACGTCTGTCCTGGTGTCACCACACCATCCTTGTCCTCTATATAAACGCTGTTGCGCCGTCCCTTGGCAGTTGTCTGCTGTCATCATGGACAGACTCAGGTTTCTGGTTCTGCTCTTGTGGATAAGTGGCTGTACAGCGGGACAGGGACAGCACGGGTGCGTCATCTTCCAATAGTCTTGTTTTCAGCCTGTTAATGATGTTTTTGTTTTACTTAGATTTTCTCAGAAATTCCTGTAGAAGAGTGTTGAATTGGACAATTCCTGTTTTTCTGTGAATAGAGTTGTGAAATGTTTAACTGACATGGAAACAAGATGTGTTGTCCTTGTTTAGTTTTATGCCATATTTGGGGGTCATGTTCTGGGTCTCTGGAAAGTGCCTAGAGACAACTCCTGTTATAATAGATGATATATAAATACAATTGAATTGAATTGAATTGAATTGAATTGAATTGAATTGAATTGAATTGAAATGGAAACTGAACATGACAAGCCGCATCAAACTGTAAAACGTGTATAAATACAATTGAATTGAATTGAATTGAATTGAATTGAATTGAATTGAATTGAAATGAAATGGAAACTGGACATGACAAGCCGCATCAAACTGTAAAACGTGTAAAGTCTTGTAAAGTCTTGTTTTCAGCCTGTTAATGATGTTTTTGTTTTACTTTGATTTTCTCAGAAATTCCTGTTTTATTGTGGCATTCCTGCAGAAGAGTGTTGAATTGGACAATTTCTGTTTTTCTGTGAATAGAGTTGTGAAATATTTAACTGACATGGAAACAAGATGTGTTGTCCTTGTTTGGTTTAATGCCATATTTGGGGGTCATGTTCTGGGTCTCTTTGGAAAGTGCCTAGAGACAACTCCTGTTCTAATAGATGATATATAAATAGAATAGAATTGAATTGAATTGAATTGAATTGAATTGAATTGAATTGAATTGAATTGAATTGAATTGAATTGAATTTAATTTAATTTAATTTAATAGAAATGGAAACTGGACATGACAAGCCGCATCAAACTGTAAAACGTGTTTCTTTGTTTAAAATGCGTTTCTGGCTACGCTCACCGCCCGTTAGTCATGGAACACCATGCCTTCGACCCTTCCAGGGAGTCTTGAAGGAGGCTTATTTAACCATGTGGTGTCACACGGCTTTTCTTGTAAACTTTTCCAGTTTCAGCCCTTCTGACTTTCACGTCTGACTGTTTTTGTATCTCTCTATTTTACAGGCAGCAAAAGAAAAAGAGAGAGGATGGTGAGTGCGTTTTATGATCCTGTAAAGTTGCTACCTGTCCTTCACATAATATCGTGCAGCTTTATCTTGAGTGGAATGACAAGCTCACATGGATGGTGAGGCCAGAAAAGGTGACTCACCTGGACCCACCTAGCTGGGACTGCTGTGGACTTCAGCTCCTCAGAGAGGCTTATCTTCCACCAGCAACATGTGCTCTGTGTACCTGGGGATGGGGAGTTTGTGCACCTGCACTGAACCAGTGACGCACGAAATGTGTCGACCAAGTGCCAAAATTTAAACCACTCACAAAGAAAGTTTCTGTTCCACACTGTGGTACAAATGTGTTTCAATTTGAGGGTCAATGGATCCAGTTTCTAGTAGTCAGTAGAGGAACCGCAGGTCTGGATCTGGACTCTATTGGCCAGAAGGACAACTGCAATGTTTCTTTGTTCTGTGTTGGCTTCAATCAGAACGTTTTTTTTGGATTGTTAGGACTTGGTAGCTTCATTTCTGGCTGACGATGAAAGCTACCAATGTGACTGTCACTTTGGCAGGGTTGCGATTCATTCTACGCAGTTTCTGCTATGACTTCATCACCATTTTCAACCCAGATAAGCTACATCACTGTAATATCAGAAAAAGCTATACGTTCTAGCTAACATAATATATGATTTTGTTTCATTTGTGATACAAAATAGAAATTATTAAAAGGAACTACAAGGTTCCGTAGAAAAAAATACAAGTACTGCCACCTAGTATCTGATGCTGTAATGACAGAGCAACACAAACACCAACAAATTAGTGTTAACACCAACTATGAGTCCCACATAGTTCCTGTATGTAGGTCCTGTACATAGGTCCTGTTCCCAGATCATCAATGTAGGTCTCGTATGTGGGTCCTGTACCTAGGTTCTGTACATACTTCCTGTACCTAGGTCCTCAATGTAGGTCCTGTACCTAGGTCCTGTACGTAGGTTCTGTACGTAAGTCCCGTATTTGGGTCCTGTATGTTGTTTCAACACAGAAGCATCAATTAAACTGAACACAGATTGTTTTGGTGAAGTCATGATCTTCATTGTTCATCTTCGGCTGTTGTGTTGTGTTCCTCCAACTGTAGTGTTGCTGTCCTGCGACTTTAATCAGGAAAGCAACCCGTTCTGCCAGTTCACTCAGGACACAGGAGACGACAGTGACTGGACCCGACATCAAGGTTCAACTCCAACAGATGGAACTGGCCCCCCTGGAGACTACCCTGATGGAAGTCAGTATGATTTATCTCACTTCTCAAAAAAATATCAGTAATGTTGTTTCAGAAACCCGGAGCGGAAACGCTGAGCTTTCATGAACATAAGAATCCAACTTTCTTCTGTGTGCTCCTTTTTCCAGAGGGTTTCTACATTTACCACGAGGCTGACAATGTGGCTAACGGAAAGAAGGCTCGCCTGCTGAGCCCTGCCATCGTCTCGCCAGGCTCTCAGATCTGTGTCCAGTTCCGGTACTACATGTACGGCGTTGACAGTACCAACAAGTTGAGGGTTCTGTCAAAAACACCCAGCAGTGAACAGGAGGTCTGGATAAGAACCGGCATCCAGAGTCCATCCTGGCTTCTGGGTTCTGTCACCATATCCAAGACCAGCGGTCAGAGAGTAAGTTGCTCCAGATGCTGCTTCAACTCGTGAAAGCAGGAGCCTGGAGGCGCCACCCATTTAACGATCAGGGGCCAGATTCACAAAACATTCTTAAGAAAAAAAATCTTCTTAAGTGTCATTTTTTTCTTAAGTTCAGTCTTAAGAAGAAAAAAGAGAAGAAATCATATTCTACAAAAAAGTTCTTAAGTATTTTCTAAACTTTCTTCTTAAGTTTCTTCTTAAGAAAAAACTTAAGAATAAATGGTATTCTTGAAATAAAAGTTCTCAAATTTGTTCTTGACTTTTTTCTTAACTTAAAGACAACCTTGACCTGTCTTAAAATTCCATCTGTGAAAAGGTAAGCCTGAATGAAATAAATAATAAATATAATTTTGTATACCAAGTACGTAGAGGTGCACTAAATAAAAACCCAAACATATGTAGCTTAATAAAATAAAATGAAATTCAATAGACTGATATGTTCATTTTAATACATTTATTAAAATTGTGACGGCTCTGATGTACAGGCGTACTGAATCCTTCTTTCAGTATGCACTATACAGTACATACTGATGCAGTATGTAGCATGTAGTACTTAGTATGCCATTTCGGATACAGCCATATTTTAAAAAGTTCTTAAGTAGGAAAAATAAGAAATTCGTAAGAAATGACAGTTCTTAAGACGGTTCTTAAGAAAATATTGCGGAATTGCACTTAAGAACTTTCTTATGAACTTCTTAATTTTAGATCTTAAGACATTTCTTAAGATCGTTCTTGAGAACATATTGGTGAATCCGGCCCCAGATCCTGAATGCTCTTTTCAGCATTTCCAGGATTCCTGTCAAGCCGAAAAGCTATTATTTAAAAATTGTTAAGGGTAGATACATTTATGCATATCTGACAGATGACCGTGACATTAACTGAATGAGTTTATAAAGAATTCCAGATGGGTTACTGTGATTTTGTGTCTGCAGATTGTTTTTGAGTCTCAGAGAGGCCTCTCAGCCTCCTGTGACTCGGCTCTGGACAACATCGTAATCTCTGAGGGAGCTTGTCCATGTGAGTTTAGACACACACACACACACACACACACACACACACACACACACACACACACACACACACACACACACACACACACACACACACACACACACACACACACACACACACACACACACACACACACACACACACACACACACACAAACACACACACTGCTGTGTCACTGATGCCCTCATGTTTCATCCACAGCTTGCGTTTCCGGTTGTGATTTCGACACCATGGATGACTTGTGTGGGTGGACGATCCACAATGACTCTCCTGACAGTTTTGGTTTTGGTCAGTGGACTGGATCCACGGACACTGAAGGCACCGGACCTGATGATGACTTCACCAAACCTGGATGTGAGTGAATCTTCTCAGTCTGCCAGATATGTGCATTTGCGAAAGAGCATTTCAACGTTTATATGAATTTGGCCACAACAATCCAGCATGAGCATCATCTGCACCCGTCAAAGTGAACCACCTCAGCTGGCTACTCTGGATGTGGGGGTAATGACTCTGCTCTGGGTCCAGCCACCCTGTGGAGGAAACTCTTTTGTGCTGCTTGTTTCAGTGATCTGAACCGTTCAGTCACAACTCAGTTCATGCCCACAGGCGAGGGAAGGAACATTGATCGACTAGAAACAGAAGGCAAGGTTTTTTGGTTTTCTGAGGTGGTTAAACTCCTCCACTTGAATCCCCTGCTCATCATGGTGCAGAGATTCTCGGACACCTGGTAGGGTCTACAAAGGCAAAGTGGTCCTCGAGGGTGGGACAGAATAAGAGCGGCCCCAAACACTCATGGATGGTAGACTGAAAGGACCCAGCTATTCATTGCGTGGGTGACTGGAGCCCCACCCTGAAGCCAGACCCGGGGAGTGGTTTGTTGGCAAGCGCAGGATCAGGGGCGTGTGGGTCTTGTGCAATGTGCTATCGGTGGCAGCTAAAGGTACACTCCTTGGTGTGCTGACAAACCACAAACTAAACTGCTAATCAATATAGAAAATCCACAAACAATTCAGGATGTTTGATATCTTATTTATTCATTTATTATGTTAAAATGAAAAAATGACACAACCCAACCTCCACACCGGCTTCCACCTGTGGGCTCCGATTTAAAAGGAGGTTAGTCTTACACCCCTGTATTATCTATAAGCTGATAAGCCTTGCTTGAATGGAGCCTAAACGGCAATTCCAAATCTGTGTTACAATAAAGTGTTTTAAACTTACTGCGAGAGTTGTCTGACTGAAGTGTAATCTGTCCATTCTGACTCTTCCATATGTAGTCGGAATGTACATGCTGATGGATTCGCTTGATACCATACCTGGAGTCAGTTCTCAAATCAGAAGTCCTTCAGTAATCCCTCCCTCTGGATGTTTGGAGCTCAGCTTCTACTACTACCTGTTTGGCACCAGCACTACCATGCAGATCAGCGTCCATACCATCACCTCAGGTAAGGGGACTTATTTATCATGATGTCCACACATCAGGCTTAAACAGATGCAACACTGAAATGATTGATCTTGTGTTTCCCTTTACCAGGAATTGTTGGACCCACTCTCTTCACTGTCACCGGGAACCAGGGTCAAGGCTGGAAACTCGCAGAGGTTCGCTATTTGGGAAATGCACCTGCTCAGGTAAATAACTGAACTAATTCTTTATGATACTAAACGTATCTATATAGTTTTTATTAATTTAGTTTGTCACATTTATGTCCATTTTAGTTTGTGATTGTGGGAAAGTATGGAGAAACCCTTGAGACAGATGTTGCTGTTGATGGAGTTTGTATCATGAACTGCAAAGGTAAGAAACCGGCTGGGGGAAGGAGAGGCTATAGTCTGGATATGATTTAATGGTGTCAGGGATGTTTTTACGAGAACTCTGTCTTCTGTTTGTAGCTCAACCAACAACTCCTCAACCACCAGTTACAACACCCAAACCACCAACCCATGGACCAACCACACCAAAACCAACTACACCCAAACCACCAACCCATGGACCAACCACACCCAAACCAACTACACCCAAACCACCAACCCATGGACCAACCACACCAAAACCAACTACACCCAAACCACCAACCCATGGACCAACTACACCAAAACCAACTACTCCCAAACCACCAACCCATGGACCAACCACACCAAAACCAACTACTCCCAAACCACCAACCCATGGACCAACCACACCAAAGCCAACAACGCCCAGACCAACTACAACAAAGCCTCCCAGTATGACATGTCCATATTTTATTTATATTACATTCAGTATTTTTTCTATCTCATGCGTATTTTCTCCTTATTTTTTCATCTGACATTTTTCTTCTTGTACAGAACCCTGTCCTCCAAATGCAGATTATATAGACTGTGGTCCAGCTTGTATTCCTACCTGCAAAGACCCTTCCACCAACTGTACCGGCTCCTGTATCAGTGGCTGCTTCTGCAAACCAGGGTTTCTCTTCAAAGGACGGCGCTGTGTACCGGTGGACCAGTGTGGCTGTCTGGATGACCACAATAACTATTATGAGGTCAGATGTGGTAATTTGTGTTCCTATAAATGCCTGAGAATGCCCAAGAAACTCCACTCTCAGCCATTCCTTTGTGGGTGGTGCCCCCTTCAAGCTTGGGTCCTTTTCCAGAGGTTGGGGACCCTGAGGGTTCTGTGCAGTGTTGTTGCGGTTCTTCGGACAGTGCTCTTCTAGACCGAGATCTCTGATGTTTCTGGGATCTGCTGGAGCCACGCTCCCAGCTCGGAGGACACAGCTCCAAGTGCTCCAACACTTATCGGCACCACTGCTGCCTTCACCTCCCAGATCTTCTCTATCTTTTCCTTCAACCCCTGGTACTTCTTTCTTGTTTATTTCAGTTTCTTGTGTTCCTTCTTCCTAATATTGCTGTCACTTGGGATTGCCCCCTCAATCAACATTGCTGTTCTGGAGTTTATCAACCAGCACTATGTCCATGGCATCTTGCAGTCCTTGTTAACTGTCCTGTCAACCAGATGGTACTTGGCTCCTCTGGTATCCCTGCCTATTCCATTCTCCGCTATTATATCTATTAACCATGGGGCATTGGTGTTATGTTTTTCCTCCCTCACCCATAAGCTATATTTTCCCAGTATTCTCCGCCTTGGGTTGATTGATTCTCATGTTATTACTCTGCCACTAAGTGTACACCTTGAATGGTCGAGTGAAGAACATCCTATTGATTCTCCTTGATTCAACTTCAGATGTGTACTTACTCAGTCAGGTGGACAAAGCTGTGAATATTTGTTTCTCAGTTTCCAGTGCCTCAGATAGAAAGTTTGTGATATTTTTTAGGCAATTGTTTCTTCATTGCACCTTTCCTTTGTTCGGACATCTGGCTTATTTCTCTTTGTGCTGCCTTGATCTTAGTTTGGTACCCATATCCCATGAGTGGGGATGATGACATATCCCCCTGACCTTGCGTCCTGGCTCCCCCCTTTTCGTAGCATTGCTGAATTTCTAGTTGTGATGTAGCAAGCATTTCTTAGTTAAAGGTTGGCTTTCAAAGTATCCATAGGTCCCACATCTTCAGCACGTAATCATCTTTCATCTGGATTGCTCGCATAGTAGCATTCCAGTGTCATTGCTCTTATCATTGTTCTTTTTTTCAATTTTGTTTCAGCCTGGTGAGATCGTATTTGGAGATGGCTGCTCAAAGCTGTGTCGCTGTGCAGGAAACTTCACCCTGCAATGTGTTGATAACTCTTGTGATCCCACTGAAGAGTGCCGAGAAGTTAGTGGTGTCTCAGGGTGTTATCCTAAAGGTAATTATCATTATTTCAGCAACTTTCCATCCACATCTGAAGGCAAAACAGATAAGAACTGTAATTAACAGCTATATCACAGTTTAATAATTGAGGCTGGATGTGCTTTTCATTTGAGCTAAAGTCTTAAAAGAGATTACATCTTTTTTTTTTTTAAACAAAAAACTTGAAAGCAATACTGATGGCCAAGTTTTGGCTCATGTTGTGAACGAGGAGACCAAAGCATGCTCATCCCTGGTGTTTCAGTTTCTAAAGCTGTGCAATCTCACTCTCATCTCACCAGCTTGGAAGTATATGGAGTAAGGTGGTCTTATTTTAACATGACCCATGTGTTATTGTTTTTTGGCGTCAGAATGACAGAACCATAAAAAACATGTTTCAGCATATGTACTATCATGAAACCTGCTGCCATAGCTCTCAGGTACCAAGCTAAAAACAGGGACAAGGAGTCGTGTAAGTCGATCTCCAAATACAAATGAGAGAGGAAGATTGCCTCACAGACCCGATAATCCCCAAGCAAGTTACAGGAATGCAGAAAACCTGGGACATTGGGCACTGGTCCCTGTCCCTGCCCTGTCTGTTCCAGACTGGAAAGTAACAAAACTTGTCCCTAATTAAAGACTGGATATTTCATGGAAGTTCTGGTTGATACATCAACTTTGGGGCCACATGAAGATAGTAGAGGAGGGCACAAGGGTATGATTCCTATTGGGAGTTGATTTGACCATCCAGGGATAGGGATCAGAAGTCTTACTAGCTGTCTAACTGGAATATTGAGGTCCTGAATCCAGAACTCCCCTGTCTCATATTGTCCTTGGACAAGACAGAACCCTCACTCGGTTCCTGATATGTTCATCATCGTATGATTCAGACAAAGGTGCAACAGGATGTAATTTGAGTGCTTACAAACAAGATGTTTTGCACGAGTGTGTGTCTGAATATTTGTAACGTCTAGAACAATGTTCAGTGGTTATAGAAGTGTTTTACTTTTACACATAATTTCAGCCTTGGAAAAAGCTCATGATTGCGCACGTTTATGTGCGGAGTAGCTTGCAGCCACAAGCAAGATATTTGAGTCTCTGATAATGTAGAACAGAAATCAGGGGAAAACAGAGCATACAAGCAGCCAGACTGAGTTTCCTTTGTAGGGCGGCTGAAGTCAGACATCTACGTATCAGACCTGTTCCATTGAAACAAGCTGTTTCAGATGGTCTAGGAAGCTGATAGAGATGCTTCCTAGGTGATCTACTGTCCTGTTTTTGAGGGCATGCCCATCTGGAAGGATGCCCAAGTCAGAATAGGAAGTATTACATCTCCCATCTAACAAAGGAACAATTGCAGTCGGGAGGGAAGTGTCTCTCGGGTGAAAGATGTCTGGAATTCATTGCTTACTCTGTTTCCACACGGATCTAACTTTGGATCATTCACAAAGGTGGGAGCACTTAGGACAGGGGTGTCCAAAGTCGGTCCTCGAGGACCGGTGTCCTGCATGTTTTAGATGTCTCCTTGCATCAACACACCTGATTCAAATTACTGGTCGTCACCAGCTTGCCATCAAGGTCTGGACAACTCTGTTGGCGAGACAGCTACTTTTATCCCGGTGTGCTGAAGCAGGGAAACATCTAAAACCTGCAGGACACCGGCCCTCGAGGACCGACTTTGGACACCCCTGACTTAGGACATGGCAAGCTTCCTTGCTGCTCACAAAGGCTGCTTGGTTTGGACATTGGAGGTACCTTTGCGAGCGGTGATGCGAACAGAGTCAGAGCTTCATGATAGATTAGTCGAAAGTAAAGCACTACCAGGGTGTCATAAGACAAAATGCATAATGCATGCATTGCCATCGGCTATCTCCTCAGGTACATCCACATGCATAGCGTCTGGCGATCCTCACTACACCAGCTTCGACAAACGCAAATATAACTTCATGGGAAACTGCAGCTATCTGATGTCCAAACTCTGCAATGACACATCTCTGCCGTACTTCGAGGTCCATGCCGACAACGAAAATCGCTTCAACAGGCCCACCATCTCCTACCTGAAGGCCGTGCATGTGTTTGTCCACATGGTGAAGATCTCCATTCTGAAAGGAGGCACTGTGCAAGTAAGAGATAAGAAACTGTGAAAACTAACTGTTACTTTCAGTTACTTCTACGAAAGTAGAGCTCCGTATGGTAATGCGTCCTCAGTCGTTGCTCATTATAAATTCCACATCTGATTTTCAGGTGAACGGGACCAACGTGAACATCCCGGTGAGTCCGGCTGCTGGCGTTTCTGTGTTCAAGTCAGGAAAACATTACACCGTGTCCATGAACTTTGGCGTGACTGTTCGCTACGATGGAAACCACTTCATGGACATCAAAGTGATCAAAGAGTGAGTGAGGGCAACATGTCTTACTGCCATTACCGGAGAAATGGTCAAAGCGGGGAAGATATATCGTAAACTGGTAGAACAAGTCATAAACTCTTATGTACAGAGAAAGATGCTGTTATGTGAAAGGAAAGCACATGTGCTTCTCTTTTCACCTGAGATTTAATTTGTCTGACTTGTAGTTGTTTCAAAACTCCAACTGTTTTGTGGTCTGCAGCTACCAGAACAAGCTGTGTGGACTGTGTGGAGACTATGACGGAAATGCTAAGGATGACTTCCGTAAGCCAGATGGAACCTTGACGACCAGCCCCAATGAGTTTGGACACAGCTGGAACACAGATCCAGAGTGAGTACTGAACGGATAAAAGCACTCCAACCCGGAGACAGTCCTACGTCTGACGTTTGGTAGGGGATTGGTTTGACATAGAAGCAAATCAAATGGACTTAAGACAGCATTTTATTCTAATATTGCTACTTCTCCTGTGGGTTTATGTTAAATCCATTTGAACTCAAAACTCTTTAGATTCTCATCATTTGGGTTTTTAAATTGATACATTCATTACGACTGAGTAGTAGAGCTAAGGTGGATTTAACTTCAGATTATCAAATATAAGTAAATGCTACAGAACAATAATTTTTCTTTATACTTGTAGAATGGAAATGTGTTAAGGGAATTCCAGCATTGGTGGAGAGTGAGTAATCTGTGCACGTTGTTGAAGCTGATACCTGTACTTGCAGGTGCAATAAGAAACCAAACACCACCATTCCTGGATGTGATGAAGAAGAGCAGGAAGTGTACGAGAGCGCAGGACACTGTGGCATGCTGCTGGACAAAAAAGGCCCCTTCGCCGTTTGCCATCCCAAAGTCAACCCTAATGTACGTCCATGCACATGCTAAGGTTCACACTCATGCAGAAGGTCCTCTCCACTGAGATGAAGCATCTGAACCATTTTTGTGAGGCATTGTTAGTGAAAGATTGATTGTTAGTGAGAATGAGTTGGTCCGCCAACCTTTACAGCGCAAATCTTGATGTACTGTATTAAGTTTGTTCCACTTGAAAGTCAAAAAGCTTCAAGGACTGAAACACAACCTTATTATTCCGGTTTTATGTCATCTCCAATAACATAAAATCATTTAAATGGATATAGACCTATCTCTAATTTCATTAAACCATCGTCAGTGACATAAAACCAAATTTACTATTAAATTCTCTCCATTGATGTATGTCTTGTGTAGGTGATCCATGGGTTTGGTGTTGTCTACAGCAAGGACCCAGGGAGACAGAATTACAGATTGTAACTCAAAAAAACTGCTCTTTTCTCCAGAATTACTTCCGAGACTGTGTCTTTGACCTGTGTGAGCTGGACGGAGCCAGGCCCATTCTGTGTGAAGCCATTGAAGCCTACGTCAATGAATGCCAGGACCGTGGAGTCAACATCGGAACCTGGAGGAACGAAACATTTTGCCGTGAGTTTCGGGAGACCAAATGGTTTTGATTGGGGTTGGTTAGATGAAGAAGTGTTTGAAATATAACCATGAATCAGTCGGTACCTCTTGTTTTATTCCACCCTGTCACTAACATCAGCATCTTTTACGACCCCCACCAGCACTGAAATGCCCCTCCAACAGCCACTATGAGCCCTGTGCAGACCCCTGCCAGGAGACGTGTTCTGGAAAACCGCCGTCCTGCGGTGGGCCCTGCTCCGAGTCTTGTGTCTGCGACCCCGGCTATGTCCTCAGCGCCGGCAAATGTGTCAAGAAGAACTCCTGTGGCTGCAAACACACCAACGGCCAGTATTATAAGGTATTACCAGGTTTATCTCACCATCCTGCCCCCCGTACTCTCATCTCTGCTAGTCCTCGTTTCATTGTTTACACTCTTCTAGTCCTCGTTTCAGCTTTTATTCCTCCTTTCAACTCCTAGTCCTCATTTCAGCTCTTAGTTCTTATGCAGAAGGTTCAAGTGAACATTTCCTGATTTACTCTACAGCTTTTCCAACTCATTCAGCCTTGAAAATGCCACACATTTTATCTATTTTTATTCATTTATTGTTGTTTTTGTTGGGACTTGTGGATGAATTCCACCAATGGATTCCAGTTTGTGTGCATCTTGCAGCGTCCTCTCTTCAGATTCCTCATGTGTAAAAAGAATTCAAAGCTATAGATGTCTTTCTACAGTTGGACAGAAACCGTCCCCATTCAGCTGCTGTCCCTGACTGTCCCCTGTGTGTCTGTCTTTTAGCCTGGGGAGGAATTTTATGTGGAGGACTGTCAGCTGAAGTGCACGTGTGATGCCCCCTTCGTCACCTGTCGGCCCCACGACTGCCCGCCCTTGCACCACTGTAAACTCCAGGACGGAGAACTGGGCTGCTATCCCACCGGTACGCTCTCACCCACGTTGACCAAGTCACGGACCAACCTGATCTCACAAAAATCCGTGAAATTCCCATGACCTCTCACCACTATTTTCCGTGGCACCAACACGGAAATGGTATAATTCCGTGTGAGCACAAAGGAACTCTAATGAGTTAAAGATGGGTTTTTCTAGTTAAATCGGGCTTTAATGAGTTGAATATGGCTTTGATTAGATACATCCAGCTTTAATTTAGCAATCTTGTCCTGTGGTTTTGTGTCACGGTCTCGCTGAGACACTCCTGGATCACTCAGGATTCTCGTCTTCTCCTGCAGGTTCTCAAGACTGCGTGGTCTCTGGAGATCCTCACTACAACACCTTTGACAAGAAGTTCTTCACCTTCATGGGAACGTGCACCTACACACTTGCCAGAACATGCAGGAACAACTCAGGTAGGAGCACGTTCAGACATTCAGTCAGGTTTCTCTGTTCCAGGACGTTGGACAAGACCAAACCTGAGGAAAGGCTTTAGAGCCCTTCCAGGTGCATACCAGCGGGCGGAAAACATTTGTGACTCTGTTTTTTTATTTGAATTCAGTCCCAACTTCTTGTTTGTTTGTTTTATTTAGGATCCCAATTAGCATTAGCAACAGCATTAGCTATTCTTCCTGTGGTCCGACATACACACAATAAACAAATTAACATTTAATACATAACAGACATACATTATACATGACAAACAAAGCAAAAATAATAGACACAACTCCCTCAGTCACAAACAACACAGAGGATAACTAAATCACCATCATTCTCAGACATAAATACATAGAAATGAAATCAAATAGAACACCTTCATGCTCCGTTGCAGGGCCCTGGTTCTCCGTGGAGGGGAAGAACGAGGAGAGGGGCGTGTCCGGCGTGTCCTACCTGAAGAAACTCTACGTCACCGTGGATCACGTCACCGTGACCCTGATGAAGTCCAGGAGAACTCTGGTCAGTGTTGAATTTTCCACGTTTCATAAACCTTCAGTGAGACATTACGGTGAAAAGATTACCGTATTTTCTGGACTATAAGCCGCTACTTTTTTCATAGGTTTTGAACCATGCGGCTTATACAAAGGTGCGGCTATTCTGTGGATTTTTCTTCCACCGCTCGGGCGCTCTAACCGGAATTAGAATCAAAACTAAGACAAAATAAATGCAAAGAAGAATACGCTACTTCTTCTTTAGCAGATAGAAGCAGGTAGAAGCAGATTTCAAACAGATAAATAGATAAATAAATACCGGTTATTTTCTCTTGGTTCTGTCCAGTTTTAATCAGCAAAGTTGCTGCCGTGTTAAAAGACACCTTTAGGAAAGGATCTATTTAGGTACAAACATGTACATCATTTACAGTTCAAAATCCTTCTGTACATGTAGTAAATATCTAATCTAACAACATAAATATCTGCGGCTTGCATATCTTTTTTTTTAAATAGAGCGGATGCGGCTTATATACAGGTGCAGCTTATAGTCCAGAAAATACGGTACTCATCTTTCAGAATCGTAACTGAGCCCCATCCTGCTACTCTTTAGGAAGTGAATTTTCGATGCCATTTTTAGAGATATTTAGACTAAGTCTTCGCTTTTTTGGCTGAAGTCTTCTCTCTTGTTACATCCATCCATCTCTCTGATTTGTTGTTCAGAGTTTGTTCCCGTTGTTGCCACTAACCTCGCGAGAACTGCCACCCAGGTTTCAGCAGGAGGCAGTTCTCGCGAGGCTAGTGAAAATTCAGTTTGGAGAGGCACAATAATACTTTTCAAAAATGATTATATTATAAAACGAGAAATTTACGAGAAAATACTAAGATGGCGGGAAAGACGGGTAAAATACGATAGTTGTCCCGGCCAAAACGTGACGTGACAAGTATGCTCTTACATCACTCGTAGATTGTTCTTGTTATTTCTCACATGTCCATGTGAATTCCCAGAATGCACCACAGAAATGAGTTTTTCTACATGTCGTAACGTAGAAGTAAGACGTGAGACAGGGTAGCTGGCCGGGCTTGCGGCGTCCACTCCTGGTGTCTCTGGACTGGTCTGAAGACGTACCGGGTCCGTCAACGTCTCGGCTCCGTGCTCACGCCTTGTTTCTCTGCAGGTGAATGGCGTGCGTGTGGCCCTCCCCCACTCCCCGTCCCCCCTGGTGACCCTCACCCTCGCCGGTCAGTACGTCACCCTGCAGACGACCTTCGGCCTGCGGGTCCGCTGGGATGGAAACCATTACGCCCAGATCTCAGTCCCCAGGTTGGTGCAGAACCTTTATCTGGGTCATTATCCCAACGGTGCAGAGAGGTCAGAGACGACAGAACGGGAACATTACAAGTGTACTGGTACTTTGGAATTTAAACTACAACATCGGTGAGCTTGAGATTACCAAAGTTTATTTTAACTGAAGCGCAATCAGGAGAGTCAAGTGCAGCAGCAGGCTGGACAGTTGAGTCTGAGGCAACATGTTGTTTGACTTCTTTTATATGGGAATGGGTCTGACCTGGCAGATCATTGGAAGGTAGTGGAACAAAAGACAGGAAAACCGGACAGACTATTCAAAGGACACTGTGTCCCCCTGCACCCGACACATAGGTGCTAGTTCTTTTAGAGAAAGGCATACATTACAAAAGATATTCAGATTCAGATTCAGAGAAACTTTATTCATCCCAGAGGGGCAATTCAAGGACAACTAAGACAGCAATACAAGTACAGTAAATCCGCTCAGCTGCCGGTCGGTCGACCACAACGAGCAGCGACCCGAAACCGGAACAAAGCAGAGAAAGGATGACATTGGGGATGGGGGAGGGAGGAGGGAAAAAAAAGGCATCTTCACACTGTGTATAAATACACAGTGAGAAAGTGCAAAAAAACACCTCAGCACAGAAAGCAGCATGACAAATTTAACATCAACATCACAAGACTTATAGCCAGAAAGGCGTTGAGAATGAGGGAGGTGTGGTTATCAGCAAGTGTGTGTGTGAGCGGTAAGTCTGTGAACTTCGCTCAGAGCTGCTCCTCAGCCAATGTCCTTGATGTTATAAGGCGGCTCAGTCAGTTCTGAAACAGGTCCACAGATGTTCCTGGGAGAGGGGAGGGTTAGTTGGGGCAGAGCCACTTGTTTACATTCCACCTGGGAGATTGTGACTGGACGGGTCGGCCAAACCGTTCTGTCAGGGCCAGATTAAAGAATCAACAATTATATTGAAAAGAACAGACAGACTCAGTAATTTTCCGTCTTTCTTCAGTCTCTGGTTCATCAATGGCGACTCCAAACAGACGAATTTGTGATCAATTCCCTCCAAGCCGAGCTTCCAACTTCTCCAAGGTCTTATCCATCTTGCCAATGAGCTCAAAGACCGCTGCCAGCCTGCGATTCTGTTCAAGAATCGCATCCAGCTTGCGGTTTTGCTCTCCCAACGTTAAAGTCTGAGTGTTGGTCGCCGTGCTTATTCCTTCAGCAAAGTCGGGTAGCTCAGAACGGGCCAGAACAGCATTCGACGACTTACACGTTTGTCGGTAGACTAGGAATCCCCCCACTCCAATTAGAAGAAATCCTGCTATCATAAATCCAATTATGAAGGCATCTTCCATGTCCTCGACAGACAGGATCGCCAAACACAACGGCTTCCAATGTTTCCAGGAATCCATTGTGTATCCAGCAAAAAATGTCCCAAAAAATGACAAGAGGGCTCCCTTACCCCCTGACTTTTCGTTGCAAAAATTTGGTCAATTGTGCTGAGAGACCAGTTAATCAATTCCATGATTGTAGAATTTCAGAGGAGTGAAAAAGAGAGGCTCTGAGGACGAGACAGGACAAAAGCAATAGCAGGGCAGATAAGAAGGGAGAGGAGCAGAAAAGCGTCCGCCTTCACCGAGAGCCGGAAGAGAAATATATTTCATCTGCATCTACATCTTCTATATCCCCCACTTCCAGTTCCTTTCTCGCAGCTGGCCTTTTGTTACTATTTTGCATTTACACAGCTGTTGATTCCTCCCCCCCCCCCCACTATCCTGCTCTACCCAGTGCTTAACCTTTTGTTAGAAAGTATATAATGTTTGAATTTTTCCAGAAGTTAAATGTGGGACGTAAAGTCCTGATGATGATCTGAACAGCTGACTGCGTCCTGGTTGACACGAGGAACCTTCTAGATTCGCCGGCGCTCACCTTTGCGTTGTTTTCTCTCCTGCAGCTCCTACTATGACCAGATGTGCGGTCTCTGCGGCGACTACGACGGAAACCCCAACAACGACTTCGCGAAGCCAGACGGCTCCCTCGCGGGAAACGGCAACGACTTTGGCAACAGCTGGCAGACGGACGAGGATGAAGATGACTCGTGAGTTTGTTGGATGTGCACCACTGCTGTCCTCATAGAGTCAGGGCTCACCGCCGCCGACAAAAAGCAGATTATTTTGGTCTTGACATCAAATAAAACCTCAGTTGAGCAACACATTACAACTGATCCCACCGTGCCACCATCTCCTGATGGTTCCTCCTGCTAAATGTGGATCTACAAGTGATTAAAGGGGGTACTTAGTTAGTCTTTGGCTTCATTTTTATCAGATAAATAATGATGACTCTGTTCGTTCATCTGAGATTTTATTTCTCGCTAATTAAAGAAGAGCCTTTCTGCGTAGACCAGATAATCTAGTCAGGAATATTTTACTGGGTTTATTTTGGGTCTTCATTCTCGTAGGACGAGTCACCGTTTCGTCTCTGTTTCAGGTGTACCCCAGGTACAAACCCGGACACAGACTGTGACCCCTCCCTGGAGGCCGAGGTGGTGAAACCACACAAGTGTGGAAAGATCAAGGACCCTGCAGGACCCTTCAGGTGAGAAGACCAGCTGTTGACCGCACGGGTCTAAAGAGGCGGGCAGTGGCACACAGGTCCCAGTTCTGAACCCAGCTGCAACCATCCAGGTGTTCCCTTTGAAGCAAATAACAGACCCGAGGTTCCTGTACCGACCACTAGGGTCTGGATCCAGACCCGAGGTTCCTGTACCGACCAATAGGGTCTGGATCCAGACTCGAGGTTCCTCTTACGACCACTAGGGTCTAGATCCAGACCCGAGGTTCCTCTACCGACCACTAGGGTCTGGATCCAGACCCAAGGTTCCTGTACCGACCACTAGGGTCTGGGTTCAGACCTGCGCCTCCTTCCAACTCCACGTCACCTGGTTAATAGTCTTGTCAGGGTCTAGTAGTTGTAGTCGTGTTGGTGGTCCCTCACGACCAGACATGTTCTCTTCCACAGGGAATGCATCTCCGTGGTGGATCCCACACCATTCTTCCAGAGCTGCGTGTTCGACATGTGCCGGTTCAGCGGGCAGCAGTCGGTGCTGTGTGACCAGCTGCAGGCCTACACCGATGCCTGCCACAGCGCTGGAGCCAAGGTCCACCAGTGGAGGACTCCAGACTTCTGCCGTAAGTGTCCCGGTGGTCCAAGTGTCCCTGGCGGACATCTTGTGGGTTGAAGTTGGTCTCAGTGTCTCAGTGCAGGACAAAGGACCATAAACCTGACTTTCCCCCTCACCCCCCCACCCATCCTTCTGTCCTGTCCCCCTGCAGCTCTGGCCTGTCCGCCCAACAGCTCCTACTCGCTGTGCGTGAGCGCCTGTCCCGAGACGTGCCTGGGCGTGGTCGGCCCGCCGGGCTGCGAGAACGTGTGCGTGGAGGGTTGTGCGTGTGACCCAGGATTCATCCTCAGTGACGACAAATGTGTGGCCCTGAAGGACTGCGGCTGTGTGGACACCAGTGGGAGCTACCACCCTGTAAGTGCCAAGGCCTTTAAGAGAGTTTAGCAGTGTCTCCCGTCACGTCACTTTCACGTCAAACTCTGACGTGACCACAGGAGATAACGCCTGATGAACCCTGAAGGTCCCTGAACAGCTCTGGTGCAGAGGTTTCAGAGAAACATGACCTCAGACGCATAACTACCGTGTTATTCACCGTGTCTGGTGAGAGCTCAGGAACCGGCCTGGGTCAGCTGTGTCTGTGACCGGTGCTGCTTGTGTGTTGCTCAGATGGGCGACGACTGGTACCTGGCGGGCTGTGGACAGAAGTGCGAGTGTCTCGGTGGAGGTGTGATCCGCTGTCACAACACCAGCTGCAACCCCACCACGGAGAGCTGCCAGCTGCAGGATGGGCAGTACGAGTGCGTCAGCCTGGGTAGGTGCCACACCAACAAACACACCCACACCTCAGCACTCGGCCGTCAGCTTCTAGGTTCCCCAAACAAACTTATGAATGTCGGGTGGGAAGATACAGAAAACCTCATAAAATAACTCATTTTATCTATTTGAACTTTTATTTCTTTGCACAAAATATTTTATGTTTTTTCCATCGACTTTGTTCCTTGTACCAACCACTCCCAAACCACCAACCCCTGCACCAACCACAGTCAAACCAACCTCTCCAAAACCACCAACCCATGGACCAACCACACCAAAACCAACCACACCAAAACCAACCACACCAAAACCAACTACACCAAGACCAACAACGCCAAGACCAACAACGCCAAGACCAACTACAACAAAGGCTCCCAGTATGACATGTCCATAATTCTTCCAGTTTTTATTTATATTACATTCAGTCATTTTTTTCTTTCTTATACGTATCTTCTCCTTATTTTTTCATCTGACATTTTTCTTCTTGTACAGAACCCTGTCCTCCAAATGCAGATTATATAGACTGTGGTCCAGCTTGTATTCCTACCTGCAAAGACCCTTCCACCAACTGTACTGGCTCCTGTATCAGTGGCTGCTTCTGCAAACCAGGGTTTCTCTTCAAAGGACGGCGCTGTGTACCGGTGGACCAGTGTGGCTGTCTGGATGACCACAATAACTATTATGAGGTCAGATGTGGTAATTTGTGTTCCTATATAAATAAATGCCTGTTTGTAAATATTAAAATCAAAACCAAGAAACTCCACTCTCAGCCATTCCTTTGTGGGTGGTGCCCCCTTCAAGCTTGGGTCCTTTTCCGGAGGTTGGGGACCCTGCGGGTTCTGTGCAGTGTTGTCGCAGTGCTCTTCTAGACCGAGATCTCTGATCTTCCTGGGATCTGCTGGAGCCACTCTCCCAGCTCGGAGGACACAGCTCCAAGTGCTCCAACATTTATCGGCACCACTGCTGCCTTCACCTCCCAGGTCTTCTATATCTCTTCCTTCAACCCCTGGTACTTCTCCATTTTCTTGTGTTCCTTCTTCCTAATATTGGCTGTCACTTGGGATTGCCCCCTCAATCAACGTTGCTCTTATGGAGTTTATCAACCAGCACTCTGTCCAGTTGGTTAGCCATCACCAGTTTCACTTATTTTATCCTGGATGGGGGCTTTGATGCTCACTAATCCATGGCCTCTCTCTTTCCACTTCATGTAAAGCCTCATGGTGTTGGGCTTGAGATGAATTTCTCTGACATTGTGAGGAGCTTCCTTGTCTTGGTATCAGTGGTGTCCATCTCTTCCTGTGGCCTGCCAGTATTAAGGTGCTGTACCTTAGTAGTGTTAGGAAATACATGTTGATGGGCTTGACTTTGTTCTTTCCATTCAGTTGGCTCTTCAGGATCTGCCTGACTCTTTTCAGGTACTTTGCCTTGGCCAACTCAACCCCCTTAGTAGTGATCATCTCGCCCCTCTTGGACAACATCAGAGCGTATTTATCCAGCCCAGATGACATTATGATATCTCAGCTGTATATTCTCGTGAGATGGATCAGTGAGTGGATGTCTTGCTCATTGCTCTTGATCATTGCCTCACTTCTGAACCAGTATCCATAGTCACTCTTTCTGATGATCTGGCTAGAGCATCTCCTTGGTATATGCTGCACGTTATGGTGACTTGTGCAGCTGACTTAGAGTTGTCCTGTTGATGTTGTACAATTCAAAACATTCCAGTATCCAGGAACACAGCATTGAGTGTTGGGCTTTCTTGTAGTCGAACCAGGCTGTGTACAGATTGGTTTGCTACATCTTGCAGTCCTTGGCAACTGTCCCGTCAACCAGTAGATTGTACTTGGCTCCTCTGGTATCCCTGCCAATTCCCTTCTGAGCTCTTAGATCTATTAATCATGGGGCATTGGTGTTATGTTTTTCCTCCCTCACCCATAGGCTATACTTTTCCAGTATTCCATATTCTCTGCCTTGGGTTAATTGATTCTCATGTTATTACTCTGCCACTAAGTGTACACCTTGGTTGGCCGAGTGAAGAACATCCTATTGATTCTTCTTGATTCAACTTCAGATGTGTACTTACTCAGTCAGGTGGACAAACCTGTGAATATTTGTTTCTCAGTTTCCAGTGCCTCAGATAGAAAGTTTGTGATATTTTTTTTCAGGCAATTGTTTCTTCATTGCACCTTTCCTTTGTTCGGACATCTGGCTTTCTTCTCTTTGTGCTGCCTTGATCTTAGTTTGGTACCCATATTCCAAGAGTGGGGATGATGACATATCCCCCTGACCTTGCGTCCTGGCTCCCCCCTTTTCGTAGCATTGCTGAATTTCTAGTTGCGATGTAGCAAGCATTTCTTAGTTAAAGGTTGGGTTTCAAAGTATCCATAGGTCCCACATCTTCAGCACGTAATCATATTTCATCTGGATTGCTCGCATAGTAGCATTCCAGTGTCATTGCTCTTATCATTGTTCTTTTTTTCAATTTTGTTTCAGCCTGGTGAGATCGTATTTGGAGATGGCTGCTCAAAGCTGTGTCGCTGTGCAGGAAACTTCACCCTGCAATGTGTTGATAACTCTTGTGATCCCACTGAAGAGTGCCGAGAAGTTAGTGGTGTCTCAGGGTGTTATCCTAAAGGTAATTATCATTATTTCAGCAACTTTCCATCCACATCTGAAGGCAAAACAGATAAGAACTGTAATTAATAGCTATATCACACTTTAATAATTGAGGCTGGATGTGCTTTTCATTTGAGCTAATGTCTTAAAAGAGATCACATCTTTTTTTTTTCAAACAAAAAGCTTGAAGGCAATACTGATGGCCAAGTTTTGGCCATCAGGAGAGAAGGAGATTGCCTCACAGACCGGGTAAACCCCAAGCAAGTTGCAGGAATGAGGAAAATTTGGGATATTGGGCTTTGGTCCCTGTCCGTGGGTTCCTCCAGTCTCACCTCCAGAAGAACTTTGTGGCCATGCTGGTGGTGGGTGGGGACATGGATTAAAATTTGAGTGGGTTAAAGCACTCCAGACTGGAAAGTAACAATACTTGTCCCTAATTAAAGACTGGATATTTCATGGAAGTTCTGGTTGATATATCAACTTTGGGGCCACATGAAGATAGTAGAGGAGGGCACAAGGGTATGATTCCTATTGAGACTTGATTTGACCATCCGGGGATAGGGATCAGAAGTCTTACTAGCTGTCTAACTGGAATATTGAGGACCTCAATCCAAAACTCCCCTGTGTCATATTGTCCTTGGACAAGACAGAACCCTCACTCGGTTCCTGATATGTTCACCATCGTATGATTCAGACAAAGGTGCAACATGATGTGATTTGAGTACTTACACACAAGATGTTTAGCATGAGTGTGTGTCTGAATATTTGTAACGTCTAGAACAATGTTCAGTGGTTATAGAAGTGTTTTACTTTTACACATAATTTCAGCCTTGGAAAAAGCTCATGATTGCGCACGTTTATGTGCGGACTAGCTTGCAGCCACAAGCAAGATATTTGAGTCTCTGATAATGTAGAACAGAAATCAGGGGAAAACTGAGCATACAAGCAGCCAGACTGAGTTTCCTTTGTAGAGCAGCTGAAGTCAGACATCTACGTATCAGACCTGTCCCATTGAAACAAGTTATATCAGATGGTCTAGGAAGCTGATACAGATGCTTCCTAGGTGATCTACTGTCCTGTTTTTGAGGGCATGCCCATCTGGAAGGATGCCCAAGTCAGAATAGGAAGTATTACATCTCCCATCTAACTAAGGAACAATTG
The DNA here is from genome assembly GCF_033807715.1 of Cololabis saira. Classification (NCBI taxonomy): domain Eukaryota; kingdom Metazoa; phylum Chordata; class Actinopteri; order Beloniformes; family Belonidae; genus Cololabis; species Cololabis saira. The sequence goes on along the minus strand of NC_084606.1, from coordinate 10,934,488 downwards.
CAGTCGGGAGGGAAGTGTCTCTCGAGTGAAGGATGTCTGGAATTCATTGCTTACTCTGTTTCCACACGGATCTAACTTTGGATCATTCACAAAGGTGGGAGCACTTAGGACAGGGGTGTCCAAAGTCGGTCCTTGAGGGCCAGTGTCCTGCATGTTTTAGATGTCTCCTTGCATCAACACACCTGATTCAAATTACTGGTCATCACCAGTTTGCCATCAAGGTCTGGACAACTCTGTTGGTGAGACAGCTACTTTTATCACGGTGTGCTGAAGCAGGGAAACATCTAAAACCTGCAGGACACCGGCCCTCAAGGACCGACTTTGGACACCCCTGACTTAGGACATGGCAAGCTTCCTTGCTGCTCACAAAGGCTGCTTGGTTTGGACATTGGAGGTACCTTTGTGAGCGGTGATGCGAACAGAGGCATAGCTTCATGATAGATTAGTCGAAAGTAAAGCACTACCAGGGTCTCATAAGAATAGTTCCTATCCGTATCCTCCCCACACCTTATGACAAAATGCATAATGCATGCATTGCCATCGGCTATCTCCTCAGGTACATCCACATGCATAGCGTCTGGTGATCCTCACTACACCAGCTTCGACAAACGCAAATATAACTTCATGGGAAACTGCAGCTATCTGATGTCCAAACTCTGCAATGACACATCTCTGCCGTACTTCGAGGTCCATGCCGACAACGAAAATCGCTTCAACAGGCCCACCATCTCCTACCTGAAGGCTGTGCATGTGTTTGTCCACATGGTGAAGATCTCCATTCTGAAAGGAGGCACTGTGCAAGTAAGAGATAAGAAACTGTGAAAACTAACTGTTACTTTCAGTTACTTCTACGAAAGTAGAGCTCCGTATGGTAATGCATCCTCAGTCGTTGCTCATTATAAATTCCACATCTGATTTTCAGGTGAACGGGACCAATGTCAACATCCCGGTGAGTCCGGCTGCTGGTGTTTCTGTGTTCAAATCAGGAAAACATTACACCGTGTCCATGAACTTTGGCGTGACCGTTCGCTACGATGGAAACCACTTCATGGACATCAAAGTGATCAAAGAGTAAGTGAGGGGCAACACGCCTTACTGCCATTACCGGAGAAATGGTCAATGCGGGGAAGATACATTGTAAACTGGTAGAACAAGTCATAAACTCTTATGTACAGAGAAAGATGCTGTTATGTGAAAGGAAAGCACACGCGCTTCTCTTTTCAACTCCAATTGTTTTGTGGTCTGCAGCTACCAGAACAAGCTGTGTGGACTGTGTGGAGACTATGATGGAAATGCTAAGGATGACTTCCGCAAGCCAGATGGAGCCTTGACGACCAGCCCCAATGAGTTCGGACACAGCTGGAACACAGATCCAGAGTGAGTACTGAACAGATAAAAGCACTCCAACCTGGCGACAGTCCTACGTCTGACGTTTGGCAGGGGATTGGTTTGACATAGAAGCAAAGCAAATGGACTTAAGACAGCATTTTATTCTAATATTGCTACTTCCTCTGTGGGTTTATGTTAAATCCATTTGAACTCAAAACTCTTTAGATTCTCATCATTTGGGTTTTTAAATTGTTTACATTCATTACGACTGAGTAGTAGAGCTAAGGTGGATTTAAATCCAGATTATCAACTATAAGTAGATGCTACAGGACAATCATTTTTCTTTTTACTTGTAGAATGGAAATGTAAAAGCATTCATGGCACTAAAAGCGTTAGCTCACTAAAAATGGCATAAAACAGTTTTTGAATAAGTGTTAAGGGGAAGTCCAGCATTAGTGAAGAGTGAGTAATCTGTGCACCTTGTTGAAGCTGATACCTGTACTTGCAGGTGTAATAAGAAACCAAACACCACCATTCCTGGATGTGATGAAGAAGAGCAGGAAGTGTACGAGAACGCAGGACACTGTGGCATGCTGCTGGACAAAAAAGGCCCCTTCGCCGTTTGCCATCCCAAAGTCAACCCTAATGTACGTCCATGCACATGCTAAGGTTCACACTCATGCAGAATGTCCTCTCCATTGAGATGAAGCATCTGAAACATTTTTGTGAGGCATTGTTAGTGAAAGATTGATTGTTAGTGAGAATGAGTTTGTCCGCCAAACTTTACAGATTGTATTTGCGCAAATCTTGATTTACAGTATTTTTTTGTTTGTTCCACTTGAAAGTCAAAAAGCTCCAAGGACTGAAACACAACCTTAATTACTCCGGTTTTATGTAATCTCCAATAACATACAATGACGTAAAACCAGGGCCGTTGCCAAAAATTCTATCCATTGACATATGTCTTGTGTAGGTGTTCCACGAGTTTGGTGTTGTCTACAGCAATGACCCAAGGAGACAGAATTACAGATTGTAACTCAAAAAAACTGCTCTTGTCTCCAGAATTACTTCCGAGACTGTGTCTTTGACCTGTGTGAGCTGGACGGAGCCAGGCCCATTCTGTGTGAAGCCATTGAAGCCTACGTCAATGAATGCCAGGACCGTGGAGTCAACATCGGAACCTGGAGGAACGAAACATTTTGCCGTGAGTTTTGGGAGACCAAATGGTTTTGATTGGGGTTGGTTAGATGAAGAAGTGTTTGAAATAATCACCATGAATCAGTCGGTACCTCTTGTTTTATTCCACCCTGTCACTAACATCAGCATCTTTTACGACCCCCACCAGCACTGAAATGCCCCTCCAACAGCCACTATGAGCCCTGTGCAGACCCCTGCCAGGAGACGTGTTCTGGAAAACCCCCGTCCTGCGGTGGGCCCTGCTCCGAGTCTTGTGTCTGCGACCCCGGCTATGTCCTCAGCGCCGGCAAATGTGTCAAGAAGAACTCCTGTGGCTGCAAACACACCAACGGCCAGTATTATAAGGTATTACCAGGTTTATCTCACCATCCTGCCCCCCGTACTCGCTAGTCCTTGTTTCAGCTCTGCTAGTCCTCGTTTCAGCTCTGTTAGTCCTCGCTTCAGCTTTTAGTCCTTGTTTCAGCTTTTAGTCCTTGTTTCAGCTTTTAGTCCTTGTTTCAGCTTTTAGTCCTCATTTCAGCTCTTAGTTCTTATGCAGAAGGTTCAAGTGAACATTTCCTGATTTACTGTACAGCTTCTCCAACTCATTCAGACTCGAAAATGCCACACATTTCATCTATTTTTATTCATGTATTGTTGTTTTTGTTGGGACTTGTGGATGAATTCCACCAATGGATTCCTGACTGTCCCCTGTGTGTCTGTCTTTTAGCCTGGGGAGGAATTTTATGTGGAGGACTGTAAGCTGAAGTGCACGTGTGATGCCCCCTTCGTCACCTGTCGGGCCCACGACTGCCCGCCCTTGCACCACTGTAAACTCCAGGACGGAGAGTTGGGCTGCTATCCCACCGGTATGCTCTCATCCACGTTGACCAAGTCACGGACAGACTTGTCCTTCCAGTCTCCTTTAAAGTCCACCATAAGAATGATCAGGCTTTAATGAGTTAAATCAGGCTTTCTGTAGTTAAATCAAGCTTTTTTTTGTTAAGTCTGGCTTTAATGAGTTAAAGATGGCTTTTTCTAGTTAAATCAGGCTTTAATGAGTTAAATATGGCTTTGATTAGATACATCATGCTTTAATTCAGGAATCTTTTCTCGTGGTTTTGTATCACTGTTTCGCTGAGACACTCCTGGTTCACTCAGGATTCTGGTCTTCTCCTGCAGGTTCTCAAGACTGCGTGGTCTCTGGAGATCCTCACTACAACACCTTTGACAAGAAGTTCTTCACCTTCATGGGAACGTGCACCTACACACTTGCCAGAACATGCAGGAACAACTCAGGTAGGAGCACGTTCAGACATTCAGTCAGGTTTCTCTGTTCCAGGACTTTGGGCAAGACCAAACCTGAGGAAAGGCTTTAGAGCCCGTCCAGGTGCATACCAGCGGGCGGAAAACATTTGTGACTCTGTTTTTTTATTTGAATTCAGTCCCAACTTCTTGTTTGTTTTTTTTATTTAGGATCCCCATTAGCATTAGCAACAGCATTAGCTATTCTTCCTGTGGTCCGACATACACACAACAAACAAATTAACATTTAATACATAAGAGACATACATTATACATGACAAACAAAACAATAATAGACACAACTCCCTCAGTCACAAACAACACAGAGAATAACTAAATCACCATCATTCTCAGACATAAATACATAGAAATGAAATCAAATAGAACACCTTCATGCTCCGTTGCAGGGCCCTGGTTCTCCGTGGAGGGGAAGAACGAGGAGAGGGGCGTGTCTGGCGTGTCCTACCTGAAGAAACTCTACGTCACCGTGGATCACGTCACCGTGACCCTGATGAAGTCCAGGAGAACTCTGGTCAGTGTTGAATTTTCCACGTTTCATAAACCTTCAGTGAGACATTACGGTGAAAAGATTACCATATTTTCTGGACTATAAGCCGCTACTTTTTTCATAGGTTTTGAACCATGCGGCTTATACAAAGGTGCGGCTATTCTGTGGATTTTTCTTCCACCGCTCGGGCGCTCTAACCGGAATTAGAATCAAAACTAAGACAAAATAAATGCAAAGAAGAATATGCTACTTCTTCTTTAGCAGATAGAAGTAGGTAGAAGCAGATTTCAAACAGATAAATAGATAAATAAATACTGGTTATTTTCTCTTGGTTCTGTCCAGTTTTAATCAGCAAAGTTGCTGCCGTGTTAAAAGACACTTTTAGGAAAGGATCTATTTAGGTACAAACATGTACATCATTTACAGTTCAAAATCCTTCTGTACATGTAGTAAATGTCTAATCTAACAACATAAATATCTGCGGCTTGCATATCTTTTTTTTTAAATAGAGCGGATGCGGCTTATATACAGGTGCAGCTTATAGTCCAGAAAATACGGTACTCATCTTTCAGAAGCGTAACTGAGCCCCATCCTGCTACTCTTTAGGAAGTGAGTTTTCTATGCCATTTTTAGAGATATTTAGATTAAGTCTTCGCTTTTTTGGCTGAAGTCTTCTCTCTTGTTACATCCATCCATCTCTCTGATTTGTTGTTCAGAGTTTGTTCCCGTTGTTGCTACTAACCTCGGGAAAACTGCCACCCAGACTACAGAAGGAGGCAGTTCTTGCGAGGCTAGTGACAATTCAGTTTGGAGAGGCACAATAATGCTTTTCAAAAATGATTATATTATAAAACGAGAAATTTACGAGAAAATACTAAGATGGCGGGAAAGACGGGTGAAATACGATAGTTTCCCGGCCAAAACGGGAGACTTGACAAGTATACTCTTACATCACTCACTAGATTGTTCTTGTTATTTCTCACATGTGAATGAATTCCCAGAATGCACCACAGCAATGAGTTTCTACATGTTGTAACGCTGGTAGCTGGCCGGTCTCTTGGCGTCCATCGTCCACCGTCCACTCTGGTCTCTCTGGACGGGTCTGAAGACGTACCAGCTCCGTCTCCGTGCTCACGCCTTGTTTCTCTGCAGGTGAATGGCGTGCGTGTGGCCCTCCCCCACTCCCCGTCCCCCCTGGTGACCCTCACCCTCGCCGGTCAGTACGTCACCCTGCAGACGACCTTCGGCCTGCGGGTCCGCTGGGATGGAAACCATTACGCCCAGATCTCAGTCCCCAGGTTGGTGCAGAACCTTTATCTGGGTCATTATCCCAACGGTGCAGAGAGGTCAGAGACGACAGAACGGGAACATTACAAGTGTACTGGTACTTTGGAATTTAAACTACAACATCGGTGAGCTTGAGATTACCAAAGTTTATTTTAACTGATTCGCAATCAGGAGAGTCAAGTGCAGCAGCAGGCTGGACAGTTGAGTCGGACGCAACATGTTGTTTGACTTCTTTTATATGGGAATGGGTCTGACCTGGCAGATCATTGGAAGCTAGTGGAACAAAAGACAGGAAAACCTGACAGACCATTCAAAGGACACTGTGTCCCCCTGCACCCGACACAAAGGTGCTAGTTCTTTTAAAGAAAGGCATACATTACAAAAGATATTCATATTCAGATTCAGAGAAACTTTAATCATCCCAGAGGGGCAATTCAAGGACAACTAAGCAGCAATACAAGTACAGTAAATCCGCTCAGCTGCCGGCCGGTCGACCACAATGAGCAGCGACCCGAAACCGGAACAAAGCAGAGAAAGGATGACATTGGGGATGGGGGAGGGAGGAGGGAAAAAAGGCATCTTCACACTGTGTATAAATACACAGTGAGGAAGTGCAAAAAAAAACACCTCAGCACAGAAAGCAGCATGACAAATTTAACATCAACATCACAAGACTTATAGCCAGGAAGGCGTTGAGAATGAGGGAGATGTGGTTATCAGCAAGTGTGTGTGTGAGCGGTAAGTCCGTGAACTTCGCTCAGAGCTGCTCCTCAGCCAATGTCCTTGATGTTATCAGGCGGCTCAGTCAGTTCTGAAACAGGTCCACAGATGTTCCTGGGAGAGGTGAGGGCTAGTGGGGGCAGAGCCACTTGTTTACATTCCACCAGGGAGATTGGGACTGGAGCGGTCGGCCAAACCGCTCTGTCAAGGCCAGATTATAAAATCAACAATTATATTGCAAAGAACAGACAGACTCAGTCATTTTACGTCTGCCTTCAGTCTCTGGTTCATCAATGGCGACTCCAAACAGACGAATTTGTGATCAATTCCCGCCAAGCCGAGCTTCCAACTTCTCCAAGGTCTTATCCATCTTGCCAATGAGCTCAAAGACCGCCGCCAGCCTGCGATTCTGTTCAAGACCAGTTAATCAATTCCATGATTGTAGAATTTCGGAGGAGTGAAAAAGAGAGGCTCTGAGGACGAGACAGGACAAAAGCAATAGCAGGGCAGATAAGAAGGGAGAGGAGCAGAAAAGCGTCCGCCTTCACCGAGAGCTGGAAGAGAAATATATTTCATCTGCATCTACATCTTCTATATCCCCCACTTCCAGTTCCTTTCTCGCAGCTGGCCTTTTGTTAGTATTTTGCATTTACACAGCTGTTGATCCCCCCCCCCCCCCCCACTATCCTGCTCTACCCAGCTGTTAACCTTTTGTTAGAAAGTATATAATGTTTGAATTTTTCCATGACAGTACAGAAGTTAAATGTGGGACGTAAAGTCCTGATGATGATCTGAGCAGCTGACTGCGTCCTGGTTGACACGAGGAACCTTCTAGATTCGCCGGCGCTCACCTTTGCGGTGTTTTCTCTCCTGCAGCTCCTACTATGACCAGATGTGCGGTCTCTGCGGCGACTACGACGGAAACCCCAACAATGACTTTGCAAAGCCAGATGGCTCCCTGGCGGGAAACGGCAACGACTTTGGCAACAGCTGGCAGACGGACGAGGATGAAGATGACTCGTGAGTTTGTTGGATGTGCACCACTGCTGTCCTCATACAGTCAGGGCTCACCGCCGTCGACAAAAAGCAGATTATTGTGGTCTTGACATCAAATAAAACCTCAGTTGAGCAACAAAATACACCCGATCCCACCGTGCCACCATCTCCTGATGGTTCCTCCTGCTAAATGTGGATCTACAAGTGATTAAGGGGGGTACTTAGTTAGTCTTTGGCTTCATTTTTATCAGATAAATAATGATGACTCTGTTCGTTCATCTGAGATTTTATTTCTCGCTAATTAAAGAAGAGCCTTTCTGCGTAGACCAGATAATCTAGTCAGGAATATTTTACTGGGTTTATTTTGGGTCTTCATTCTCGTAGGACGAGTCACCGTTTCGTCTCTGTTTCAGGTGTACCCCAGGTACAAACCCGGACACAGACTGTGACCCCTCCCTGGAGGCCGAGGTGGTGAAACCACACAAGTGTGGAAAGATCAAGGACCCTGCAGGACCCTTCAGGTGAGAAGACCAGCTGTTGACCGTACGGGTCTAAAGAGGCGGGCAGTGGCACACAGGTCCCAGTTCTGAACCCAGCTGCAACCATCCAGGTGTTCCCTTTGAAGCAAATAACAGACCCGAAGTTCCTGTACCGACCAATAGGGTCTGGATCCAGACCCGAGGTCCCTGTACCGACCACTAGGGTCTAGATCCAGACCCGAGGTCCCTGTACCGACCACTAGGGTCTGGATCCAGACCTGCGCCTCCTTCCAACTCCACGTCACCTGGTTAATAGTCTTGTCAGGGTCTAGTAGTTGTAGTCGTGTTGGTGGTCCCTCACGACCAGACGTGTTCTCTTCCACAGGGAATGCATCTCCGTGGTGGATCCCACACCCTTCTTCCAGAGCTGCGTGTTCGACATGTGCCGGTTCAGCGGGCAACAGTCGGTGCTGTGTGACCAGCTGCAGGCCTACACCGATGCCTGCCACAGCGCCGGAGCCAAGGTCCACCAGTGGAGGACTCCGGACTTCTGCCGTAAGTGTCCCGGTGGTCCAGGTGTCCCTGGCAGACATCTTGGGGGTTGAAGTTGGTCTCAGTGTCTCAGTGCAGGACAAAGGACCATAAACCTGACTTTCTCCCCCCCACCCATCCTTCTGTCACGTCCCCCTGCAGCTCTGGCCTGTCCGCCCAACAGCTCCTACTCGCTGTGCGTGAGCGCCTGTCCCGAGACGTGCCTGGGCGTGGTCGGCCCGCCGGGCTGCGGGGACGTCTGCGTGGAGGGTTGTGCGTGTGACCCAGGATTCATCCTCAGTGACGACAAATGTGTGGCCCTGAAGGACTGCGGCTGCGTGGACACCAGTGGGAGCTACCACCCTGTAAGTGCCAAGGCCTTTAAGAGAGATTAGCAGCGTCTCCCGACACGTCACTTTCACGTCAAACTCTGACGTGACCACAGGAGATAACGCCTGATGAACCCTGAAGGTCCCTGAACAGCTCCGGTGCAGAAGTTTCAGAGAAACATGACCTCAGACGCATAACTACCGTGTTTTTCACCGTGTCTGGTGAGAGCTCAGGAACCGGCCTGGGCCAGCTGTGTCTGTGACCGGCGCTGCTTGTGTGTTGCTCAGATGGGCGACGACTGGTACCTGGCGGGCTGTGGACAGAAGTGCGAGTGTCTCGGTGGAGGTGTGATCCGCTGTCACAACACCAGCTGCAACCCCACCACGGAGAGCTGCCAGCTGCAGGATGGGCAGTACGAGTGCGTCAGCCTGGGTAGGTGCCACACCCACAAACACACCCACACCTCAGCACTCGGGCCATCAGCTTCTAGGTTCTCCAAACAAACTTATGAATGTCGGGTGGGAAGATACAGAAAACCTCATAAAATAACAAATTTTATCTATTTGAACTTTTATTTCTTTGCACAAAATATTTTATGTTTTTTCCATTGACTTTGTTCCTTGTAACAACCACTCCCAAACCACCAACCCCTGGACCAACCACAGTCAAACCAACCTCTCCAAAACCACCAACCCATGGACCAACCACACCAAAACCAACCACACCAAAACCAACTACACCAAGACCAACAACGCCAAGACCAACAACGCCAAGACCAACTACAACAAAGGCTCCCAGTATGACATGTTCATAATTCATCCAGTTTTTATTTATATTACATTCAGTAAATTTTTTTCTTTCTTATACGTATCTTCTCATTATTTTTTCATCTGACATTTTTCTTCTTGTACAGAACCCTGTCCTCCAAATGCAGATTATATAGACTGTGGTCCAGCTTGTATTCCTACCTGCAAAGACCCTTCCACCAACTGTACCGGCTCCTGTATCAGTGGCTGCTTCTGCAAACCAGGGTTTCTCTTCAAAGGACGGCGCTGTGTACCGGTGGACCAGTGTGGCTGTCTGGATGACCACAATAACTATTATGAGGTCAGATGTGGTAATTTGTGTTTCTATATAAATAAATGCCTGTTTGTAAATATTAAAATCAAAACCAAGAAACTCCACTCTCAGCCATTCCTTTGTGGGTGGTGCCTCCTTCAAGCTTGGGTCCTTTTCCAGAGGTTGGTGAACCTGAGGGTTCTGTGCAGTGTTGTTGCGGTTCTTCGGACAGTGCTCTTCTAGACCGAGATCTCTGATGTTCCTGGGATCTGCTGGAGCCACGCTCCCAGCTCGGAGGACACAGCTCCAAGTGCTCCAACACTTATCGGCACGACTGCTGCCTTCACCTCCCAGATCTTCTCTATCTCTTCCTTCAACCCCTGTTACTTCTCCAGTTTCTTGTGTTCCTTCTTCCTAATATTGGCTGTCACTTGGGATTGCCCCCTCAATCAACGTTGCTCTTCTGGAGTTTATCAACCAGCACTATGTCCAGTTGGTTAGCCATCACCAGTCCCACTTATTTTATCCTGGATGGGGGCTTCGGTGGCCTCATGGTGTTGGACTTGAGATGAAATCCTCTGACATGGGGAGGAACTTGCTTGTCTTGGTATCAGTGGCTTCCATCTCTTCCTGTGGCATGCCAGTATTAAGTTGTGGTACCTTAGTAATGGCAGGAAATACATGTTGATGGGCTGGACTTTGTTCTTTCCATTCAGTTGGCTCTTCAGGATCTGCCTAACTCTTTTCAGGTACTTGGCCTTGGCCGACTCAACCCCCTTAGTAGTGATCATCTTGCCCCTCTTGGACAACATCAGAGCGGATTTATCCAGCCCGGATGACATTATGATATCTCGGCTGTATATCCTGAGATGGATCAGTGAGTGGATGTCTTGCTCATTGCTCTTGATCATTGCCTCACTTCTGAACCAGTATCCATAGTCACTCTTTCTGATGATCTGTCTAAGAGGGTTCATGCCTTTGTAGAGCATCTCTTTGGTATATGCTGCACGCGATGGTGACTTGTGCAGCTGACTTAGAGTTGTCCTGTTGATGTTGTACAATTCAAAACATTCCAGTATCCAGGAGCACATCATTGAGTGTTAGGCTTTCTTGTAGTCGAACCAGGCTGTGCACAGATTGGTTTGCTACATCTTGCAGTCCTTGGCAACTGTCCTGTCAACCAGTAGATTGTACTTGGCTCCTCTGGTATCTCTGCCTATTCCCTTCTGAGCTCTTAGATCTATTAACCATGGGGCATTGGTGTTATGTTTTTCCTCCCTCACCCATAGGCTATACTTTTCCATATTCTCCGCCTTGGGATGATTGATTCTCATGTTATTACCCTGCCACTAAGTGTACACCTTGGTTGGCAGAGTGAAGAACATCCTATTGATTCTCCTTGATTCAACTTCAGATGTGTACTTACTCAGTCAGGTGGACAAACCTGTGAATATTTGTTTCTCAGTTTCCAGTGCCTCAGATTTGCACCTTTCCTTTGTTCGGACATCTGGCTTACTTCTCTTTGTGCTGCCTTGATCTTAGTTTGGTACCCATATTCCAAGAGTGGGGGTGATGACATATCCCCCTGACCTTGCGTCCTGGCTCCCCCCTTTTCGTAGCATTGCTGAATTTCTAGTTGCGATGTAGCAAGCATTTCTTAGTTAAAGGTTGGGTTTCAAAGTATCCATAGGTCCCACATCTTCAGCACGTAATCATATTTCATCTGGATTGCTTGCATAGTAGCATTCCAGTGTCATTGCTCTTATCATTGTTCTTTTTTTCAATTTTGTTTCAGCCTGGTGAGATCGTATTTGGAGATGGCTGCTCAAAGCTGTGTCGCTGTGCAGGAAACTTCACTCTGCAATGTGTTGATAACTCTTGTGATCCCACTGAAGAGTGCCGAGAAGTTAGTGGTGTCTCAGGGTGTTATCCTAAAGGTAATTATCATTATTTCCGCAACTTTCCATCCACATCTGAAGGCAAAACAGATAAGAACTGTAATTAATAGCTATATCACACTTTAATAATTGAGGCTGGACGTGCTTTTCATTTGAGCTAATGTCTTAAAAGAGATCACATCTTTTTTTTTTTAAACAAAAAGCTTGAAAGCAATACTGATGGCCAAGTTTTGGCTCATGTTGTGAACGAGGAGACCAAAGCATGCTCATCCCTGGTGTTTGAGTTTCTAAAGCTGTGCAATCTCACTCTCATCTCACCAGCTTGGAAGTATATGGAGTAAGGTGGTCTTATTTTAACCTGACCCATGTGTTATTGTTTTTTGGCGTCAGAATGACAGAACCATAAAAAATATGTTTCAGCATATGTACTATCATGAAACCTGCTGCCATAGTTCTCAGGTACCAAGGTAAAAACAGGGGCAAGGAGTCGTGTAAGTCGATCTCCAACTACAAATGAGAGAGGAAGATTGCCTCACAGACCCGGTAATCCCCAAGCAAGTTGCAGGAATGCAGAAAACCTGGGACATTGGGCACTGGTCCCTGTCCGTGGGTTTCTCCAGTCTCACCTCCAGAATAACTCCAGACTGGAAAGTAACAAAACTTTTCCCTAATTAAAGACTGGATATTTCATGGAAGTCCTGGTTGATAGATCAACTTTGGGGCCACATGAAGATAGTAGAGGAGGGCACAAGGGTATGATTCCTATTGAGAGTTGATTTGACCATCTAGGGATAGGGATCAGAAGTCTTACTAGCTGTCTAACTGGAATGTTGAAGTCCTGAATCCAAAACTCCCCTGTGTCATATTGTCCTTGGACAAGACAGAATCCTCAGTCTGTTCCTGATATGTTCATCATCGTATGATTCAGACAAAGGTGCAACATGATGTGATTTGAGTACTTAAAAACAAGATGTTTTGCATGAGTGCGTGTCTGAATATTTGTAACGTCTAGAACAGTGTTCAGTGGTTATAGAAGTGTTTTACTTTTACACATAATTTCAGCCTTGGAAAAAGCTCATGATTGCGCACGTTTATGTGCGGAGTAGCTTGCAGCCACAAGCAAGATATTTGAGTCTCTGATAATGTAGAACAGAAATCAGGGGAAAACTGAGCATACAAGCAGCCAGACTGAGTTTCCTAGGGCGGCTGGAGTCAGACATCTACGTATAAGACGTGTCCCATTGAAACAAGCTATTTCAGATGGTCTAGGAAGCTGATAGAGATGCTTCCTAGGTGATATTCCGTGCTGTTTTTGAGGGCATGCCCACCTGGAAGGATGCCCAAGTCAGAATAGGAAGTATTACATCTCCCATCAAACTAAGGAACAATTGTAGTCGGGAGGGAAGTTTCTCTCGGGTGAAGGATGTCTGGAATTCATTGCCAACTCTGTTTCCATACGGTTATAACTTTGGATCAGTCACAAAGGACATTGCAAGCTTCCTTGCTGCTCACAAAGGCTGCTTGGTTTGGACATGGGAGGTACCTTTGCGAGCAGTGATGCAAACAGAGGCATAGCTTCATGATAGATTAGTAGAAAGTAAAGCACAGGGTGTCATAAGAATAGTTCCTATCCGTATCTTCCCCACACCTTATGACAAAATGCGTTGCCATTGGTTATCTCCTCAGGTACATCCACATGCATAGCGTCTGGCGATCCTCACTACACCAGCTTCGACAAACGCAAATATAACTTCATGGGCAACTGCAGCTATCTGATGTCCAAACTCTGCAATGACACATCTCTGCCGTACTTCGAGGTCCATGCCGACAACGAAAATCGCTTCAACAGGCCCACCATCTCCTACGTGAAGGCCGTGCATGTGTTTGTCCACATGGTGAAGATCTCCATTCTGAAAGGAGGCACTGTGCAAGTAAGAGATAAGAAACTGTGAAAACTAGCTTTTACTTTCAGTTACTTATACGAAAGTAGAGCTCCATATGGTAATGCATCTTCAGTCGTTGCTCATTATAAATTCCACATCTGATTTTCAGGTGAACGGGACCAACGTCAACATCCCGGTGAGTCCGGCTGCTGGCGTTTCTGTGTTCAAGTCAGGAAAACATTACACTGTGTCCATGAACTTTGGCGTGACTGTTCGCTACGATGGAAACCACTTCATGGACATCAAAGTGATCAAAGAGTGAGTGAGGCCAACACGTCTTACTACTATTACCGGAGAAATGGTCAATGCGGGGAAGATACATCGTAAACTGGTAGAACAAGTCATAAACTCTTATGTACAGAGAAAGATGCTGTTATGTGAAACGAAAGCACACGCGCTTCTCTTTTACCTGAGATTTCATGTGTCTGACTTGTAGTTGTTTCAAAACTCCAACTGTTTTGTGGTCTGCAGCTACCAGAACAAGCTGTGTGGACTGTGTGGAGACTATGACGGAAATGCTAAGGATGACTTCCGTAAGCCAGACGGAACCTTGACGACCAGCCCCAATGAGTTCGGACACAGTTGGAACACAGATCCAGAGTGAGTACTGAACGGATAAAAGCACTCCAACCTGGCGACAGTCCTACGTCTGACGTTTGGTAGGGGATTGGTTTGACACAGAGGCAAAGCAAATGGACTTAAGACAGCATTTTATTCTAATATTGCTACTTCCTCTGTGGGTTTATGTTAAATCCATTTGAACTCAAGACTCTTTAGATTCCCTTCATTTGGGTTTTTAAATTCATTACAACTGAGTAGTAGACCTAAGGTGGATTTAACTCCAGATTATCAACTATAAGTAGATGCTACAGGACAATCACTTTTTTTTGTACTTGTAGAATGGAAATTTAAAGGCATTTATGGCACTAAAAGCGTTAGCTCACTAAAAATGGCATTAAACAGTTTTTGAATAAGTGGTAAGGGAATCCCAGCATGGGTTGGGAGTGAGTGATCTGTGCACCTTGTTGAAGCTGATACCTGTACTTGCAGGTGCAATAAGAAACCAAACACCACCATTCCTGGATGTGATGAAGAAGAGCAGGAAGTGTACGAGAGCGCAGGACACTGTGGCATGCTGCTGGACAAAAAAGGCCCCTTCGCCATTTGCCATCCCAAAGTCAACCCTAATGTACGTCAATGCACATGCTAAGGTTCACACTCATGCAGAAGGTCCTCTCCACTGAGATGAAGTATCTGAACCATTTTTGTGTTACATTGTTAGTGAAAGATTGATAGATTGATTGTTAGTGGGAATTAGTTGGTCCGCCAACATTTACAGATCGTAATTGCACAAATCTTGATGTACTGTGTTAAGTTTGTTCCACTTAAAAGTCAAAAAGCTCCAAGGACTGAAACACAACCTTAATTACTCTGGTTTTATGTTATCTCCAATAACATAAAATAATTTGAATGGATATAGACCTATCTCTAATTTCATTAAACCATCCTCAGTGACATAAAATAAAATGTACTGGGTTCTGTTAGCGCCAATGACATGATGACTTAAATGCAGTCCAAATGACTTACATCCATCTCCAATCACAAAAGCTTCTCCATGGACATGCACATTGACTAAACTGGCCTTGATGAGTCAAAAATGAAACCATGTTTAATAACATAAACTTGCCCCCAATGACATGAAATCATCGTGACTGATGCTAGTTCCATGCCATCCCAGTTGGTTCTATTTCATACAGACTTAAAATCCAAATGACTAAAATCAATTCATGAATGCATAAATCCATTTACAATAACATAAAACCAGGGCCGTTGCCAAAAACTCTCTCCATGGACGTATGTCTTGTGTAGGTGTTCCACGAGTTTGGTGTTGTCCACAGCAATACAGAATTACAGATTGTAAATAAAAAAAACTGCTCTTGTCTCCAGAATTACTTCCGAGACTGTGTCTTTGACCTGTGTGAGCTGGACGGAGCCAGGCCCATTCTGTGTGAAGCCATTGAAGCCTACGTCAATGAATGCCAGGACCGTGGAGTCAACATCGGAACCTGGAGGAACGAAACATTTTGCCGTGAGTTTTGGGAGACCAAATGGTTTTGATTGGGGTTGTTTAGATGAAGAAGTGTTAGGGTTAGGGGGTAGGGTTAAGGTTAGGGAGAGAAAACAAACAGACAAGAGAACAGGCAGAGACACAAACAGCAACCATATCAGTTAGGGTTCTCGTTATAGAAATATAACTATGACTCAGTCGGTACCTCTTGTTTTATTCCACCCTGTCACTAACATCAGCATCTTTTACGACCCCCACCAGCACTGAAATGCCCCTCCAACAGCCACTATGAGCCCTGTGCAGACCCCTGCCAGGAGACGTGTTCTGGAAAACCCCCGTCCTGCGGTGGGCCCTGCTCCGAGGCTTGTGTCTGCGACCCCGGCTATGTCCTCAGCGCCGGCAAATGTGTCAAGAAGAACTCCTGTGGCTGCAAACACACCAACGGCCAGTATTATAAGGTATTACCAAGTTTATCTTCCAGATTCCAGCCTGTGTGCATCTTGCATCGTCCTCTCATCAGATTCCTCATGTGTAAAAAGAATTCAAAGCTATAGATGTCTTTCTACGGTTGAACCGAAACCGTCCCCATTCAGCTGCTGACTGTCCCCTGTGTGTCTGTCTTTTAGCCTGGGGAGGAATTTTATGTGGAGGACTGTAAGCTGAAGTGCAGGTGTGATGCCCCCTTCGTCACCTGTCAGGCCCACGACTGCCCGCCCTTGCACCACTGTAAACTCCAGGACGGAGAGCTGGGCTGCTATCCCACCGGTACGCTCTCACCCACGTTGACCAAGTCACGGACAGACTTGTCCTTCCAGTCTTCTTTAAACTCCACCATAAGAACTATCAGGCTTTAATGAGTTAAATCAGGCTTTCTTTAGTTAAATCCAACTTTATTTTGTTAAATTTCGTTTAATGAGTTAAATCAGGCTTTAATGAGTTTAATCTTGTCTTGTGGTTTTGTGTCACGGTCTCGCTGAGACACTCCTGGATCACTCAGGATTCTGGTCTTCTCCTGCAGGTTCTCAAGACTGCGTGGTCTCTGGAGATCCTCACTACAACACCTTTGACAAGAAGTTCTTCACCTTCATGGGAACGTGCACCTACACACTTGCCAGAACATGCAGGAACAACTCAGGTAGGAGCACGTTCAGACAGTCAGTCAGGTTTCTCTGTTCCAGGACGTTGGACAAGACCAAACCTGAAGAAAGGCTTTAGAGCCCGTCCAGGTGCATACCAGCGGGCGGAAAACATTTGTGACTGTTTTTTTATTTGAATTCAGTCCCAACTTTTATTTAGGATCCCCATTAGCATTAGCAACAGCATTAGCTATTCTTCCTGTGGTCCGACATACACACAACACACAAATTAACACTTAATACGTAACAGACATACAATATACAGACAAACAAAACAATAATAGACACAACTCCCTCAGTCACCAACAACACAGAGAATAACTAAATCACCATCATTCTCAGACATAAATACATAGAAATGAAATCAAATAGAACACCTTCATGCTCCGTTGCAGGGCCCTGGTTCTCCGTGGAGGGGAAGAACGAGGAGAGGGGCGTGTCCGGCGTGTCCTACCTGAAGAAACTCTACGTCACCGTGAATGACATCACCGTAACCCTGATGAAGTCCAGGAGAACCCTGGTCAGTGTTGAATTTTCCACGTTTCATAAACCTTCAGTGAGACATTACGGTGGAGAATTTAGGAAAAACACCAGTGGAACCTCTTCGTGGGAATTTGCATCAATATCTGAAAAATCATTGGAACATAAACACTCAAAAACAAACGAACCGTGGTTGGTCAGAGTCGGACCTGCAGTCCCTCAGGACGGTCCTCGGCCAGTCGGTATCGTTGGGCGTATCTGAGCAGCTGCTCGCGTAGCTCAGGAACAAACGTAATCGTTGCTTGTTCTTTACCACAGGTCCTAAACATTTACTGGGATGAAACTTTGGGCCTGAAAAAGCGCAGGAATGAAACTGGCTAGGACCGTTTTAGTGTCTCTTACACATACCTGTCAAGTTTGGGATTTAAGAATAAGGGAAATTTTCGGCCACCTGCTGTCCCACCAGCCCAACTGAGGTCCAGTATCCCTTACATTTTAGGTTTACAAGAAATGTAAAATAACTACCTGTCAACCGATTAAAAACTACAATTTTGTGATCAGAATCTGATAGTTCTATCTTTGTTGACACTGAAATGCTGTGGACATTCCTATATATGTAATTCCTATAATAGAGCCAAAAAAGTTCAATTCAAGCACATGTATTTATTTTAAATATTTTCAGTTTATATACACATTGATGGGCAGCACGGTGGCTTAGTGGTTAGCACTGTTGCCTCACAACAAGAAGGTCCCCGGTTCAACTGTGTGGAGTTTGCATGTTCTCCCTGTGCTTGCGTGGGTTTCCTCCGGGTACTCCGGTTTCCTCCCACAGTCCAAAAACATGCATGCTAGGTTAATTGGTGATTCTAAATTGTGCGTAGGTGTGAGTGTGAGTGTGTCTGGCTGTGTGTTCAGTTTGCTTTTTAAAAATTATTATATCATAAAATGGGAAATTTACGGGAAAATACTAATACGGGAGGACGGCGGGAAAGAGGGGTTAAAATACAGTAGTTTCCCGGCCAAAACGGGAGACTTGACAAGTATGCTCTTACATCACTCACTAGATTGTTCTTGTTATTTCTCACATGTCCATGTGAATTCCCAGAATGCACCACAGCAAAGAGTTTCTACATGTTGTGTCCACTCCTGGTCTCTCTGGAGTGGTCTGAAGACGTACCGGGTCCGTCAATGTCTTGGCTCCGTGCTCACATCTTGTTTCTCTGCAGGTGAATGGCGTGCGTGTGGCCCTCCCCCACTCCCCGTCCCCCCTGGTGACCCTCACCCTCGCCGGTCAGTACGTCACCCTGCGGACGACCTTCGGCCTGCGGGTCCGCTGGGATGGAAACCATTACGCCCAGATCTCAGTCCCCAGGTTGGTGCAGAACCTTTATCTGGGTCATTATCCGAACGGTGCAGAGGGGTCAGAGACGACAGAAGGGGAACATTACAAGTGTACTGGTACTTTGGAAGTTTACAAGTTGCACAAAACAAAAGTATAGATCCTTAACAAACTACAACATTGGTGAGCTCGAGATTACCAAAGTTTATTTTAACTGATGCGCAATCAGGAGAGTCAAGTGCAGCAGCAGGGGGTCGGACCTGGCAGATCATTGGAAGCTAGTGGAACAAAAGACAGGAAAACCTGACAGACCATTCAAGGTGACACTGTGTCCCCCTGCACCCGACACATAGGTGCTAGTCCTCTTAGTGAAAGGCATACATTACAAAAGAGATGTAGCATTTTCATCTGCATCCACATCTTCTATATCCCCCTCTTCCAGTTCCTTTCTAGCAGCTTGCCTTTTGTTAGTATTTTGCATTTACGCAGCTGTTGTTATGGCGTAGGGTACGCGTCGCCGCGTACCCTACGCCGTAGCCTACGCCGTCGATTTAACGCAGAACCATAATTCAGGCTTTACGTGCTGATAACGCAATGCACATTTGTTTCTGCACCACGGACAGCAAGCGGCAGAGTTAGAGAGCAGAAAAAGCGTATCTGACAAATGCCATTTAACTCATTCTGTTCACTTCATCCACTCTGTCAGTGCAACAATATCACGTGGACATCCCAGTTTAACTTCAAACAGTTAAAGTCCAAATGCAAAAAGGAGACGGAGGGGGCAGAAGAGAGAAAGAGAGTAAAAAAAGTCAAATATTTCCCTTAAACAGATTTATAAGAGGGTAGGGTGATTTGATATCTTACCTTAAGATGAACTTGCATAATTAATCACTTGCTTCTTTCTTTGAAAAACAATTTGAAAATTCTTTTCATTTTTGTAAGTTTGTAAGTTAGTAACAAAGAGCGCTAAAAAGGAGATTTATACCGACCACTGTCGTCAGGGACCCTGGGACATCACATTTCAAGATATGGGGGGGGGGGATAATAGAATAATCAATACAAATAGACACAGAGTAATTCCATAAATGTATTTAAAAAACAAACATTTACATTTTCCCCTGAAGCCAAGGTGTGGCGGCTGCCATACCTTGCCATACCCAATTGACGCCCCTGCAGTACAGAAGTTAAATGTGGGGCGTAAAGTCCTGATGATGATCTGAGCAGCTGACTGGTTGACACGAGGAACCTTCTAGATTCGCCGGCGCTCACCTTTGCAGCGTTTTCTCTCCTGCAGCTCCTACTATGACCAGATGTGCGGTCTCTGCGGCGACTACGACGGAAATCCCAACAACGACTTCGCGAAGCCAGACGGCTCCCTGGCGGGAAACGGCAACGACTTTGGCAACAGCTGGCAGACGGACGAGGATGAAGATGACTCGTGAGTTTGTTGGATGTGCACCACTGCTGTCCTCATACAGTCAGGGCTCACCGCCGCCGACAAAAAGCAGATTATTTTGGTCTTGACATCAAATAAAACCTCAGTTGAGCAACACATTACAACCGATCCCACCGTGCCACCATCTCCTGATGGTTCCTCCTGCTAAATGTGGATCTACAAATGATTAAGGGGAGTACTTAGTTACTCTTTGGCTTCATATTTATCAGATAAATAATGATGACTATTTTCGTTCATCTGAGCTTTTATTTCTTGCTAATTAAAGAAGAGCCTTTCTCCATAGACTAGATAATCTAGACAGGAATATTTTACTGGGTTTATTTTGGGTCTTCATTCTTGTAGGACGACTCACCGTTTCGTGTCTGTTTCAGGTGTACCCCAGGTACAAACCCGGACACAGACTGTGACCCCTCCCTGTTGGCCGAGGTGGTTAAACCACACAAGTGTGGAAAAATCAAGGACCCTGCAGGACCCTTCAGGTGAGAAGACCAGCTGTTGGCCTGACGGGTCTAAAGAGGCTCCTGTACCGACCACTAGGGTCTGGATCCAGACCCAAGGTTCCTCTAACGACCACTAGGGTCTAGATCCAGACCCGAGGTTCCTGTACCGACCACTAGGGTCTGGATCAAGACCTGCGCCTCCTTCCAACTCCACGTCACCTGGTTAATAGTCTTGTCAGGGTCTAGTAGTTGTAGTCGTGTTGGTGGTCCCTCACGACCAGACATGTCCTCTTCTGCAGGGACTGCATCTCCGTGGTGGATCCCACACCATTCTTCCAGAGCTGCGTGTTCGACATGTGCCGGTTCAGCGGGCAGCAGTCGGTGCTGTGTGACCAGCTGCAGGCCTACACCGATGCCTGCCACAGCGCCGGAGCCAAGGTCCACCAGTGGAGGACTCCGGACTTCTGCCGTAAGTGTCCCGGAGGTCCAGGTGTCCCTGGCGGACATCATCGGTGTTGAAGTTGGTCTCAGTGTCTCAGTGTTACCTGCAGGACGAAAGACCTGACCCCCCCACCCATCCTTCTGTCCCGTCCCCCTGCAGCTCTGGCCTGTCCGCCCAACAGCTCCTACTCGCTGTGCGTGAGCGCCTGTCCGGAGACGTGCCTGGGCGTGGTCGGCCCGCCGGGCTGCGAGGACGTGTGCGTGGAGGGTTGTGCGTGTGACCCAGGATTCATCCTCAGTGACGACAAATGTGTGGCCCTGAAGGACTGCGGCTGCGTGGACACCAGTGGGAGCTACCACCCTGTAAGTGCCAAGGCCTTTAAGAGAGATTAGCAGCGTCTCCCGTCACGTCACTTTCACGTCAAACTCTGACGTGACCACAGGAGATAACGCCTGATGAACCCTGAAGGTCCCTGAAGAGCTCCGGTTCAGAGGTTTCAGAGAAACATGACCTCAGACGCATAACTACCGTGTTTTTCACCGTGTCTGGTGAGAGCTCAGGAACCGGCCTGGGCCAGCTGTGTCTGTGACCGGCGCTGCTTGTGTGTTGCTCAGGTGGGCGACGACTGGTACCTGGAGGGCTGTGGACAGAAGTGCGAGTGTCTCGGTGGAGGTGTGATCCGCTGTCACAACACCAGCTGCAACCCCACCACGGAGAGCTGCCAGCTGCAGGATGGGCAGTACGAGTGCGTCAGCCTGGGTAGGTGCCACACCCACAAACACACCCACACCTCAGCACTCGGGCCGTCAGCTTCTAGGTTCTCCAAACAAACTTATGAATGTCGGGTGGGAAGATACAGAAAACCTCTTGGAATAACTCCTTTTATCTATTTGAACTTTTATTTATTTGCATAAAATATTTTATGTTTTTTCCATCGACTTCGTTCCTTTTATTCAGTTCAGCCCTCGGACAAGTACATTGGTTTGACTACAGAGGTGAAACTGTAAAAACCGCTCTGCTGGCCACTCTAGTTAGTATTTTTACTGAGCTCTTTTCCGTTGAGACTATGAGCTTCTGCCTCGAGAACTTCTGCTGCCAGTTCTGACACTTTTAAAATTTGTATCCATGACAACGTGGTGACTGAGTTTCAGAATAAGCAGCTGATGACCAGAAAAAAAGTTTTGGGTTCTAAGTCTCTGGAAAGCACCTAGAGACAACTTCTGTTGTAATAGACGTTATATAAATAAAATTGAATTGAATTGAATTGAAAAAGACCTCTGATGCAGATGAGCTGAAGAGGAGACGTCCAGGACTTTGAGCAGGAGCAGTTGGACAAAAAGAAGACAGTTTTTGATTGATTATTATTACTTTCTCAGTAATGAGTTTTTGCAGTTAGTCTTGTCCAGAGCACACGTCCCTGAGGGACGCCGACCAGACCATCTCACTGTGGTAACTTTGGCCGAGTTGAAGCAGAAGAAACAGGGCTGTTGCAGACTCTTACCGGGAACCGATGTCCCCAGAATCCCAGAACCCTCCGCTGATTCTGATTTGAGCTTGAATACTTTGAGTGTATGAACCTGGACCAGTTAGAAACCTGTCCCACCAGAAAAAACACTGGAGAGAGAGGTTCTCTTGAGCAGTTCCCAGGTTACTTGTCATTGCCTAAATCTCTTATCCATCTCCTCAGGAACTGGTATCTGCTCGGTGTCCGGGGACCCTCACTACAATACCTTTGATAAACGGACCCACAACTACATGGGCTCCTGCTCCTACACCCTGACCGAACTCTGCAACTCGTCCTCCGGGCTGCCGGACTTCAGCGTGACCACCCAGAACGAGCACCGGGGGAGCAACAAGAAGGTCTCCTACGTCAGAGCCGTCATGGTCTCTGTAAACGGCGTGACTGTTACCCTCGGCAAGGGCCGCAGCGTCCAGGTCCGTTCCCATCCACCACGGTTCTGCAGTCAGCTGAGTCGGTCTGAACCAGAACAAGGTTCTCTGTACAAGAATCCGCGTCCATTCAGGTCAAAAATGTGTTTCTGTCGCCCAGGTCAACGAAACGGCGATGGTTCCACCCATCAACCTTCCCGGAATGAAGATATACCTGAGCGGAAAGTTTGTAGTTCTGGAGACCTCGTTCGGCCTGAGGGTGCGTTTTGATGGAAACCACCATGCAGACGTCACCCTGCCAAGCTCTTACAGCGGCCTGCTCTGTGGCTTGTGCGGTAAGAACCTCTGAAGGCTAAATGACTCGCTCTGGGCCGACCAGAACCCGATCGCTGCTTCTGTAAGTCAAGACTGCACAGTACAAGTCTTGGTGTTTCTGGTCCTGCAGGTAACTTCAATGGAAAGCCTGCAGATGACAACCTGAAGCCAGACAACACCGCAGCGGCGAACACCAACGAGCTGGGAGACAGCTGGGCGGTCCCCGACCCGCGGCCCGAGTGAGTGACATCACACCGGTTCACAGCCAGTTCACCTGTTTCCGCCATCATTTAGGTTTAACTTGTCACTTGGCCTCCCAGCGATGTGGGGTCCATCTAAGATATAAACGGGCTCAAGCTTGGGGTCCATGTATGATTGTCCTCTGGTTCCATGGTGGCCCACTTATGTTTGCTTTTGAGGCTGATCCAAAATAACCCAAGTTCATCATCCATGTACAGGACTGTCTCAGAAATTTAGAATATTGTGATAAAGTCCTTTATTTTTCTGTAATGCAAAAATGTCATACATTCTGGATTCATTACAAATCAACTGAAATATTGCAAGCCTTTTATTATTTTAATATTGCTGATCATGGCTTACAGCTTAAGAAAACTCAAATATCCTATCTCAAAAAA
The DNA here is from genome assembly GCF_033807715.1 of Cololabis saira. Classification (NCBI taxonomy): domain Eukaryota; kingdom Metazoa; phylum Chordata; class Actinopteri; order Beloniformes; family Belonidae; genus Cololabis; species Cololabis saira. Next base: position 10,910,726 of record NC_084606.1, on the reverse strand, counting down.
TTAGAATATTCTGGGAATCTTAATCTTAAACTGTAAGCCATAATCAGCAATATTAAAATAATAAAAGGCTTGTAATAATTCAGTTGATTTGTAATGATTCCAGAATGTAGGACTTTTTTTTTTTTAAATTGCATTACAGAAAATAAAGAACTTTATCACAATATTCTTATTTTCTGAGACAGTCCTGTACTGTCCCATGGACTATAAGCTGAGCTTATGGTCTGGTGCCCTGGACCAGACTGTTCAAATGTCCTACTGATGACCTACTGATGTCCTAATGATAATGATGTCCTAATAATGTCCTATTGATGCCCTAATGATGCCCTAATGATGCCCTAATGATGCCCTATTGATGTCCTAATGATGTCCTAATGATGCCCTAATGATGCCCTAATGATGCCCTAATGATGCCCTAATGATGTCCTAATGATGCCCTAATGAATGCCCCGGCTCGTCTTCAGCTGCACCAACGGTGGAGGACAGGAGGACTGCGATCCAAAGGTAGAGGAGGAGGCCAAGAAGCCCACCAGCTGTGGAATGATCACTGATCCCAGTGGTAAGACTCACACACACACACACACACACACACACACACACACACACACACACACACACACACACACACACACACACACACACACACACACACACACACACACACACACACACACACACACACACACACACACACACACACACACACACACACACGTGTACTGCACTGTGGACCTGTCGTTGCACTTCAGCTAACAGTGGACCTCTGTTTTTGGTCATTTAAAAAAAACAAAAATAGGATAGAAAATTTACTTTTAAGGTCTTTTAACCAGAGGGTATTAGACAAGATTTTGGCAAGATTTAAAGCATGACCCTCAGGGGACCTGAAAAATGTCCCCTGCTGGCTTTGAGGTCCACTGTTCGTGGGTGTGTAGCGACGCCGAGGTCCACTGTTGAATAGGTACGCAAGTATACACACACACACCTGAACCCGTTTTGGCCTGGCTGACCTGACCCTCACCTAAACCGCACCTGTGTCTGGTCTGAACTTCAGGGATCTTCAAGCCGTGCCACGCTGTCGTGCCCCCGGAGAACTTCTTTGAAAACTGTGTGTACGACCTCTGCGCCACGGGAGGCCAGACCGTGGCTCTGTGCCAGGCCATCGAGAGCTACGCCGACATGTGTGCCGCAGCTGGAGTGCCCATCGCCTGGAGGAACAACACCTTCTGCCGTAAGTCAGTCCATGCCTCAGCCTCAGGGCATCCTGGTTTGGACCTTGATTTCTCTCAGCGCCGGGCTGGTTCTGGTGTCTTCTGGTCTCTGTAAGGTCTCGCTGGGTCTCCAACTGGGTATGTTCTGTCAGTGTGGAGCCGCCTTGACGGCATTCCTCCTTGTTGGGAGGAATCAAAAGGGAACAAGTTCTGTTCTGAGGACGAACAGATGAAATGACAGTGTATCAGATGTGATCTTGGGACAGAAACCTAATCCTTTCTCTTTACAGACTGGTGGCAGCTGCTCAGTCTCTCTTAGGCCCCGTTTACACGTAGCAAAAACAGTGGTGTTTTCATGCGTTTTGGCCGTTCGTTTACATGAAAACGAAGCTCAAAGTCACCAAAAACCATCATTTCTGAAAACTCCGGACAAAGTGGAGAGTTTACTTGTAAACGGACGGAAAAGGAGATTTAGGCTTCAGAACGTCACATTATGCAACAGAAACGTCACCAGCGTAATGTGTGCGACCTGTGTTTACAATTTGTTTGGCCACCGTCATTATTTTCTTGTATTTTACCTGTTTTATATTCTAAAGTCACACTTTAAAGTAACTCCACTTCTCCGTCACTCCAAACAAAAGACTCTCGTTCCGTCTTCGAAGTAACTGGCAGTCAAGACTGATTTATGGTTCCGTGTTACACCAACGCAGAGCCTACGGCGTAGGGTACGCGACGACGCGTACGCTACGCCGTAGGCTACGCCGTCGATTTAACGCAGAACCATAATTCAGGCTTCACAACTGTCATTTGTTGAAGTTTCTTTCCAGGATTCCGATTGGCTAGCATGACTTTATGCTTCTCGTTACACTGCCCCCTGCAGGTTTGGCTGCTCATAGCACACCTTAACAGCGTATTTATGCGGGTTCGTGTAAATGAAGAGATTTTGAAAACGATCTCGTGTAAACGATGGCATTTTTCAAAATGTAGATACCCGGCTATGTGTAAACTTGGCCTTAGAACATCCTCAAAAACATGCTTTTTCTCCCCCCTGCAGCCCTGAAATGCCCCCCAGGCAGCCACTACAACCCCTGTGGCCCTGCATGCTCCCAGCCCAGCTGCCAGAACCCTGCGGGCTCCGGAAGCTCCTGCGGCCAGCCCTGTGTGGAGGGTTGTGTGTGCGACTCCGGCCTGGTCCTTAGTGGGGACAAATGTGTCCCCCTCAGTGAATGTGGATGCACCGACCATACAGGACAGTACAGACCGGTAGGTGCACAACCCTCATGTTCCTTGTCAGAGTGATTTGTCTCAGTTCTCTGATGGGAGTTCTGCTTGCTCCCGGGTACGTAGTCTGGAGACAGCTGGTTCACCAACTTCAACTGCTCAGAACGCTGCAAATGCAACGGAAACAACAACGTCACCTGCGAGCCGTGGCAGTGCAGTCCCGCGCAGGAGTGCAAGGTGTTGGAGGGAGTCCTGGACTGTCACTCCACAGGTAACCTTAAGCAGGTGACGGTAGCCTCGCCGCTCTACCCACACCACTGCCCTGTCAACTCTCACGTTCTCCTCCCCACCCAGGTAAAGGAGTGTGCCATGTCGCGGGAGACCCACACTACTACACCTTTGACGGTGTGATGCACACGTTCATGGGGACATGCACCTACACGCTGGTGGAGGTGAGTCATAGACGAGGCTTCGCCACTGTAGCACCCACGATCCACCAGAGGCAGCGTTCAGAAACCATCGCACCTAAAACGACAAATGAACATAACTTGATTACTCTATTCTCTAATGCATACATAATGGGAGAAAATAAAAAATTGGTGTCGAGATTATACGGAAGTATACAAATGGCAAAAAAACTCTCTACAATATATATCAAACAAAAATGGGAGACAGAGTCAGGTGCACAAATATCAGAGGAAGACTGGGCGGAGATATGTGAGACACAGGCAACCCCTGCAAACTCAAGAGCCCTGAGAGAATTTGGCTGGAAGAATATTGTGAGATACTTCATCACCCCCAGAATAACAGCACTACAAACACACACTCAGAGCCAGCGATTTTGTTGGAGGCAATGCGGAACCTCTATGGCAAACCATTACCAAATTTTCTGGGCTTGTCCAAAGATACAGCAATATTGGCAGGAGGTGGCAACTGCGATATCTGAAATGTTGGGAGTGGAGTTAGATTGCTCATTCATCACATTATATTTAGGAAAGATGCCAGAAACTGTTCCTCTTAAAGATAAATATTTGCTGAAGATACTTCTGGCAAGCAGCAGGAAAGCGATAACTCGTAGTTGGTTGCAGGCTGACCCTCCAACAAAAGATCAGTGGCTGAAGATTGTAGAAGGTGTTTATTGTATGGAGAGACATGTATTGAAACTTGAACTGCAGAAATGTGACAGGTACTGGGAAAAATGGATTATGTATGCACATTAACAAAGATATGACACTGTAACACGATGTATGGAAGAAATTGTATTGCCTTGACTTTGTAACACCCATGATGCCCTCAGGTTCTTACTTGCCTAAATAAAAAAAAGAGTTAAAAAAAAAAAAAGAAGGTTCAGTTAGACGTCTAGGATGATGGAATGTTCAATCAAACGATCCGTTTGGTGGTCAGTTCATTCAGTCTGATGTGACAGATGTGTTGAGCTCAGCTTGAGGGTTTCAGAGCAGAGGATGCCCCACCTCCTCTCCTCTGCTAGCCGAAACATCAAAAATAAAAGCAGTCTGATTCAAGAGTGTTTTTTTCTGAATCCACCAGGTGTGTAATACCAGCATGGTGACCCCCTTCAAAATAGTGGCAAAGAACGAGGAGCGTGGTCAACCAGAAGCCTCCTACGTCCGCTCCGTCAAAGTCTACCTGCCTCGCGACACCGTGGTAGAGCTGAGCAAGGGCCGCAGAGTCCTGGTAGGTAACGTCAAGCTTGGTTTGTGGAGCCTCACCTGTACCTGGGGAAGAAGCGAGCAGCTGACTGACACGTGTCTCCCTGCAGTTGAATGGACGGCGGGTGAGAACGCCTCTCTCCATCGATGCCATTGGAGCCAAAGTGATCACCAGTGGAGCCTACAGTCTGCTGGACACCAACTTTGGTCTACAGGTCAAGTTTGATGGAATTCACCATCTGGAGATCACCGTTCCTGGAGAATACTTTGACAAGGTAAAGACCCGGGAGCCTGAGTGGTTGGTTGACCGTGCCCTCCGGTGGTCGAGGGCACTGCGAATGCGTACGACCTTGTCGTCTTACCGTTGTTCCATCTGCCTCCTTCAGCTGTGTGGCATGTGTGGGAACTACAACCACCTCGCTTCTGATGACAACCTGATGCCCAACAAGAAACCGGCCAAGGATGCGATTGAACTGGGCAACAGCTGGATGTCGGAGGGAGACAGTGATGCGGGGTGAGTAGCAACCCCTGCAGATGCCGACTCCTAATGTGGTCATCTGCGTAACTTCAGGTCTTCCTTCACGAGATATCAGAACTGCACGTCTTCTGAATGTGTTACATGAAAGGGTTTCTACCGGGTCTTAGAGTGGGGTGAATACAACAGAACCTGCTCACTGCTTCCATACGGGTGCTGCTGATGAGCTGGTCTTCAGAAGCTGTGCACATCTGTATTAAAGCAGATGTTTCAAGCTTGTTTTAACGCTGCAGCACCAAGGTGCTCTGCAGCTCCTGATACTTCAATGTGAAGACTTCTGTGTGACATATGAAGTCTGGTTGAGTTGGTATTTTAAGCTCTCGTAAAAACCAGTTATGTCAGGGGTCAGCAACCCAAAATGTTGAAAGAGCCGTATTGGACCAAAAACACAAAAAACAAATATGTATTGTATAAGCTTTAGAATGAAGGCAACACATGCTGCATGGATCTATATTAGTTATAACTGGGAGAAGTTTTTTTTTCATTATGCACTTTGAGAAAAAAGTCGAAATGTCAAGAAAAAGGTCGAAATGTTGAGAAAAAAAGTCTAAATGTCAAGATTAATGTTGAAGTACAATCTTGAGAAAAAAGTCGAAATGTCGAGAAAAAAAACGAAATGTTGAGAAAAAATTTAAAATTAAAAAAAAAAAATCGAAATGTTGCGATTAAAAAGGAAATGAAAAAGGAAGAAAAAAAGAGAAAAAAGGAAAAAATTTTAAAAAATTTAAAAAAGAAACAAGAAAAAAGATGAAAAGTGTTTTCATGTCAGCTAAACCATCCATGTCCCAACATCGTTCCCTGCAGATGTCAGCCCGACACTCGTCCAGACGTCCACCCCAACTGCACCGCGGATGAGGAGAAGCTGTACGAGGCTCACTGCAGCCACGTCATCCTCTCTGACCGCTTCAAGCCCTGCCACTCTCTGGTGCCCCCTGAGGCCTTCCTGGGTAATTGCATCTACGACATGTGTGAGTACGACGGCATGCAGGCGACTCTCTGCGACAACGTGGAGGCATACGCTCAGGCCTGCCAGAGCGCCGGCGTCACCATCAGCTGGAGGAACAACACCTTCTGTCGTGAGTCCCAAATGCAACACGTCACACAGTCCCACGCTGACCCAGCTTTCCCTCGCTGACCTGTCCCTCCTCCCTGCAGCCCTGCCGTGCCCTCCCAACAGCCACTACTCCGACTGCACCGCGCCCTGCCCACCCACGTGCTCCGACCTCTTCCCCATCTTCTGCCACCTGCCTCCGACCACCTGCATAGAGGGCTGCCAGTGCAACGCCGGCCACGTCCTTAGTGACAACAACTGTGTCCCCCTGAACAAATGTGGCTGCCTGAGCTCCGACGGTGAATACCACGATGTGAGTACAACGGCAAACCTGCTCTCGACATTTACTCTTAAAATCGTGGTGGCACTAAACAGCATAGACACAGTAGATTAACTTTTTGGCCCAGAAGTCTTACAACACTAAAATATCTGTGGAGATCCCCAAGGCTCCATCTCGGGGCATCTGCTTTTCAACATCCGCATGCTCCCACTTCAGCAAAACAATGAAATATGTTCTTATGATTATGCATATGACACAAATCTACATAAGCCAGATTAACTCAAGGTAAAAGACGTGTCTCTTTGCTTATCAGAGCTATTGTAGACACAATGCACTGGAACTTTGAGTGGGTGCATTTACATCTCCTTTTTTCATTTTTAGTGTTTTTCTTTTTAGTTGTTTTAGTTCTATTTTAATTGTACTTTCAAAGGCTCTTTTGTATCTCCCCTAGTAAATGAAATGTGCTTAACAAATAAACTTACACATTAAAGAAAATAAAACAGCTGGACAACCTTTGTGACGTGATCCAGACGTTTTCTGAGGAGTGGTTGCGAAGCAGTTGTCAGAATTTGGGTCAGCTCCTCCTCCTTGGAAGAGGAGAGGAGCTGACTCCCACCCAGTTAATCGACAAATCTGAACTGTTCTGGAAATCTGAACTGACTCCCATTTGGAGCGTCTCGTGGTCATTTAAAGCAGTGGTTCCCAACCTTTTTTCCTTGGAGCCCCCCCTACTTGTGTCTAAGACCAGCCGGGCCCCCCGACCCGTACGTACTAGCACCAAAATAGTCTTTAATTGAAAAAATTAACATTAATGATGTTTTTTTGATACATTTCTCTTTGGTTTACATTGTATACATATGACCTTGTTTTTCTCCAATGTCACCAATGTATAAAATATGCACAAAAGGACATAAAAGGACATAAAAATATGTCTGAAAAATGTCTCTTAATATGAAACCAACATTTTTTTTAACATTTTTCCTTTAACAACCTGTTGAGGAAAGATTAAATGTTGAGTAATGATATAATAATAAGGAATGAAATAATTTCCTGTGTTTGTCACCAGTGTATAAAAAACACAAAAGATATTCAAGACATTCATAAATTATTCCTAACAATGTCTTATGAATGACTCATTCGCAAATATAATTTTTACAACTGCATAATTTCAAAGCAGACAAAGTTTCACGCCCCCCCAGAGATCTCTGGCGCCCCCCCAGGGCGGGCCCGGACCCCAGGTTGGGAGACACTGATTTAAAGAACCGTGTGTCTGCAGGTGGGCGACTCCTGGCTCACAGACAGGTGTGTGGAATCGTGCACCTGTAACCCTGGCGGTGCCATCACATGTGACAAACACAGCTGTGATCCGAACACTGTGTGCACTCTGGACAAGTATGGAGACCTCCAGTGCCAACCCACCAGTGAGTCCAGCCCTCTTCTGCAGCCGCTATCACAGTCTACAAAGGTCCGATGGAAAAGCAAGGGTGCATGACCCATGACCTCTGCTCGTCCTCTCCAGAGTTTGACAGGTGCAGCGTCTCCGGGGACCCCCACTACAGGACATTTGACGGCTTCACCCACCACTTCCAGGGTCCTTACACCTACGTTCTGACTAAAGGCTACAACCTGCAGGGCTCCCAGGCGCCCCTGCAGGTGACGGGGAAGAACATCCGCCGCGGGGGGAACAGGAGAATCTCCTTCCTGGATGAGATGCACATCGACGTGTACGGCGTCCGCGTCAGCTTCCTGCAGAAGATGACCGTCCTGGTGGGTGATCGGTCCTTGGGCCAGAAGTAGCTACTCTTTTTTTCTGAATTGCCAATAGGGGTGTAACGATACACTAATCTCACGATACACGATATTGAGGTCACGATAACGATGCAATACGATATTATAGCAGTATTTTTTTAACAAACTTGAATGAGGAACATATGACTAGAAAAAATTGTCTTTTATTTGAAAGACTCAAAATACAAAACAATGCTGTGCGTTTGCCCTGTTGTTACAGTTTGTAATGCTTTATAACTGTTTCAATTTTAAAGAGAAAGCCAGGCGAACCATTTTCCACAAACTAAACTAAAAGTAAATGTCAGGTTTGCATTATGCATCTTCAGTTTCATACAAGTACAAATATTTTGCCACAAACTGAATAGTTTCTCTCATGTATGATTTGACTTTTTTCTTTTCCAGAAATTTAACAACTAAAATTAAATAAATAAATAAAAGTAAATAAATACATACAATTTTACATCATAAAAAAGATTGATTCATGCTCACCTTATAAGTGTAAAAGGAGATTTATTTTTGTTAAGAAGGTTATTTTGGTAATTCAGGGTTCATTATTTTATAAATATATTCTTTATATTCTGATGTAAATCAGGGACTATAATGACACTTGTCAGTTTATCTGTAGTGATTAGTCTGTTTTAGATTGGGCGGAGTGATACGCCACAGTATGGCACTAGGTGCTGTGTTGATGTTCTAAAATCCTACACTGTTGAGGGACATTAAAGTACACTGGAACTCAGCAGAAGTTGTCCCCGTGTTTATCCTACTCACCACCCAAAAAAGGTTTAATTTAATACGGTAAGGCTTAACTCTACACCAGCCTTACATAAGTAAAAGTTCAGAGCTCAAAACCTAAGAGCCCCGTGATCGGGACCGCAAAACGGTACTAGTTTCTTCTGAGCGGAGTCAGATTTTGGTCCGCGGGTCGAGGCGCGGTCGGAGGCGCGTTACTAGTCAACACAATAGATTAATATTAATAACCCAATATCGCGATACAGTTTGTCACCTCCACGACACGTATCGTGACGTTTTTGTATCGCGAAAAATTTCGTGGCACGATATATTGTTACACCCCTAATTGCCAACCACGTCATGTGTCCTGCAGGTGGATGGAGAGCGTGTGGCACCTCCTCTCAGTGTAGTCCATGGTTTGACGATCACCAGGAGCTCCAGGCAGGTCCAGCTCACCACTGACTTCGGGCTCACTGTTCGCTTCAATGGCAACAGTCATGGAGGTAAAGAGTGTGTCCTCCTTCATGATTCCCTCTGTGGGATTCTGAGAGTCTGCTCACAAGCATCTCTTGTTGTTTGTCCGACAGAGATCACCCTTCCCAGCACCTACAGGCACTCCGTCAGGGGACTGTGTGGGAACTACGACGGCCTCTCCAGGAACGAGTACATGAAACCCGACGGGACGGTGGTCAGGAATCTGAACGAGTTTGGAGACAGTTGGAGGGTCTTCAACACTCGAGCTGATGAACCGATGGTGTACCAGCGTCCGCTCAGTGTCCATGTCCACAGGTGAGACGGCAGCCCGGGTATCTTCTGTTTCTGCACAAACCCTCTCTGTCCTTGCTCACCTTGAACATTCTGGCTTCGACTGCTGAACGAGTTCATAGGACTTCAGGGAAGAATTTGTTTTCTTTCCATAGTTATGACTCTAAGAGAGACATCTGGTTTGCCTTCAGTGATGGAATAATAAGTCTGAGGTCATTTGAATGATTTACAGCAGTGACCTGAAGATACAGCTGGGGTGAGGGGTGGGGGTGGGTGCTGCTGGAGCCATTCAGCCTCCTGCGTTGACTCTGCTTGGAAAACAATGATCACCGTTTGCAGTTTTAGCTCCTTTTTTGTACTATTTCAAAAACACTTAATGTTTTCATTTATTTTTTTGGTGCTGATTTCCATAGTGGGTTCAACTCACGGGAACAATTACAGACGTAAGACAGTGCCCTAGCTCCTACACATCTCTCACAGGTTATCCATAATTAGATAACTTCCTTAAAACTGGTCATTTATATCAAAGCAGGGAAGCATTTTCAAATAGACTGAATGGAACATGACTGGGAAACTGTTCCCCTTTTATTATCATTTAAACAAAATCAACTCTGGGTCAAAGGCACATGTTGGCATTATATCAAATATATTTTCTGCATTATTTTTATTACTTCACTATAAACACTGTTTTTTACGACGGAGTATTCGGGCCAAACCAAGACAAAAAAAAGAAATTGGAAATAACGAGAAAAAAAGTCACAAAATTACGAGAATAAAGTCACAATGTTGCGAGAATAAAGTCGTAATAAAATAAAGTTGTAATATTATGACAATAAAGTCGTAATATGACGAGAAAACAAAAACATTTTTAAAGATGACAAGAATCTCCAACAACAGCCTGAAGTTCAGCGTGTTAATGACAAAGAATGAACGAAGCAGCTGTGGTGCTGGAATTGGACCTGCGATGGGTTTGAGGAGCTTTTACATGTGTTCATCTGTTCTCTGGAAACCTCACCTGCTCCACACATGGGGTTTCATCGCCATGGTGATGCACTCTTCAACGCCGAGAACGCAGCTGGGACCGGTATCATTCATGCTTTTGCTCTTTCCCCTCTGTGGCCCTGTCTGCAGGCGGGACCTGGAGACGGATCCAGATTCAGGCTTTGAGACGTCGGACTGCTCCAGCGCCCAGCTCAACGACTACAACAGCGGCAGAAAGTGTGGAGCGCTGTCAGACCCAGCGGGGCCCTTCGCTGCCTGCCACGCCATCCTGCCACCCAAAACCTACCAGGAGTGAGTCAGCTGACAGAGTGTGTGTGTGTGTGTGTGTGTGTGTGTGTGTGTGTGTGTGTTTGTGTGTGTTCTTGTTTGTGTCACCTCATCGGGACCTCAGTTTACTCACAATCTCCGTCTGCGTGGGTATATCGAACGCTTGGAAAACCATATCACATCACCACATGAATCCATGCTGGTAGTAGGCAGAGGTGTCAAAAGTATTCACATTCATTACTCAGGTAGAAGTATAGATACTAGAGTTTAAAAATAAAGTTTTTTACTCAAGTAAAAGTAATGTAAGGGGGAAAAAAGCCATTAAGGACAAAAGCCATTGAAAATGAATGCATCTTAGTATAATGCAAATATATTAAAGAACCATATATGTGTACTATTGAGCATTAACATGTGTTTCAGAGAGCAGGAGATATGATGACTAGTTGCCTATAAGTATTGTAATGGTGAAAAAAGTCAAACTTCAGAGGCATGTTATCATTTATCCTAACCTTTATTGGAATGTACATCCAAGTTTAGTTGCAGGAATCTGAGGGAACGGATGTAAGAACAAAACTGGACAAGAACATCTGAAACAACCACAACCAAATTCACTCTATCTGGATGGAGCAATTTAACTGGATAGTTTTTTTTAAAGGCCGAAATGAAATAGAGTAACGAGGCTGTTTTTGAAATGTAAGGAGTAAAAAGTACAGATAATTGCGTGAAAATGTAAGTTAGGTAAGGAGTAAGTAAGGAAATGTAAGGAGTAAAAGTAAAAAGTCGTCTGAAAAATAATTACTCCAGTGAAGTATAGATAACCAAAATTTCTACTTAAGTAAGGTAACGAAGTATTTGTACTTAGTTACTTGACACCTCTGTATAACATCACCACATTAATCCAGGCTGATAGTAGGAAAATCTGCAGTTCCTCTGCTCTCCACTAGGGGCTTTAAAAGTGAGTCAGACCACTGACCTCCAACTTTACTACAGAAATAAACACCATGTTTTAGTACATTAAGGCATTACCTACAACCATTTAATGATTGCACAGCCAACATTTGTACGAGTAGGCAATCTGAGATGTAAATGGTCTGAAATATGTCCGTCCGTCCCCGTGTGAGTTGCTCTGATCAGGTAAATGGGTGATCAGTGGCCCAAAATGGGTTTCCTGTCTGGGTCCCCCTTAAATTCAAGCGAGACCAGTGTGGAACAAAGGAAAGATTGGTTATAAATTCACAAGTAATCATTTTTGTTTAGTTGGAAGAAAACCAAGGAGACATTCAGAGTTGTACAACAAACCAACGAATAAAAAGGCAGCCAGAGTGATCAGGTAAAAGGACAAAGCAACAATAAACTAACTGTTTTTACTGGAATGGGGTTCATCTGTGGTCCACATCTGGAATAAAGTCATGGCGAAGAAAACACCATTGACATCATCGGAGATGAGTTTGTCTCTCTGGTTCTCCTGAATGTTCCAGTGAATGTTGCATCCATTACCCCAACTACGTATTCTTTCCAGGACATGCTCAACGACATACCAGATTTACCCAGGATGTGTGTTGTCAGTGGTTGTGTTTGACCTGTGTGTGTATCATCTGTGTGTTTTCAGCGACTGTGTGTTTGACCTGTGTGCTGAAGAAGGCAGTGAAGAGCTGCGCTGCGGCAGTTATGAGGCGTACATTGTAGCCTGCCAGGAAGCCGGCGTGAAAATAGGAGAGTGGAGGCAGAAGCTGGGCTGTGGTAAGATGATGTTGGATGTGGTACTAACAATGTAGGACTAACGATGTAAGACCAACGATATTGGACTGATGATTTAGGACAAACAATGTTGGTTTCACAATGTTGAACTAATGATGTAGAACTAACGATGGTGGACCAATGATGTTGGACTAACAATGTACGACTAACGATGTTGGACCAACGATATTGGATTCACGATGTAGGACTAACGATGTAAGACTCACAATGTAGGACTAGTGATGTAGGACTCACAATGTTGGACCAACGAAGTTGGATCAACGAAGTTGGACTAACGATGTACGATTAACGATGTAGGACTAACGATGTTGGACCAACGATATTAGACTGACGATTTAGGACTGACGATATTGGACTGACGATGTAGGACCAACGAGGTAAGACTAACGCTGTAGGACCGACGATGTTGGATTCACAATGTTGAACTAATGATGTAGAACTAACGATATTGGATTCATAATGTAGGACTAACGATGTAAGACTCACGATGTTGGAGTAACGATGTAGAACTAACGATGTTGGACCAACGATGTTGGACTAACAATGTAAGACTAATGATGTTGGACTGAAAACCCCTACTCGGGATCAGGTTGCCTGGAACCATGAATGCTGACAATAAGCCTTTATGATGTTTTTGTCTTACTCCTGACTCCCTGTACCAAACTCAGTGGGACGGGTTCTGTATTAGCCAATCACTGCAGAGCAGATTGAAACCATGACCATGACAGTTGACTTAACTGCAGGTATTGTCATCATTTGTCTTGTAGGCCTCGTCTGTGGTGCCAACAGCACCTACAGCCTCTGCATGTCACCTTGCCCCTCTTCCTGCGCGGACATGGCAGCACCCTCCGACTGTGACACCACTTCCTGTGTAGAAGGCTGCCAGTGCGCGCCAGGCTTTGTCATGAGCGAGGGTAGTTGCGTGCCGTTCACAGAGTGTGGATGCACCTTCCTCAACAGATACTACATGGTGAGATGAGATCATTAAGGCAGCGATGTCTGTGTGTGTCCGTGTGGGTGTGTTTGTCACTGCCTCAGCTCACCCTCCCCTCTCCATCCTACAGCTCAACGAGAATTTTGTGACTGAAGACTGTTCTCAGTCCTGTCAATGTACGGCCACCGGTGCTGCGTGTCAACCCAAGAGCTGCCAGGAAGGCTTCATCTGCACCATCTTCGACTTCAGACGGGACTGTTTCAGAGGTGTGTGTTCACCTTCTGAGGTTGTGAGGAAATGACGTTAGTTGTTCACTTATATTTCATATGTCAGGACTAGATCAAGGTATGAAGGAGACGGCGACAAGGTTCGTGCACATTCTGAGAAAACCCCTTTGAGCGCAACACAAAGGCTGCGTTTACATGCAGTCAATAACCCTTTTAAAACCCGAATATTGGCAATAACCCGAATTTGCACGGCCATGTAAACACCAATTACCCCTTTGAATAACCCGAATTTGCTCATATTCCGGTTTTTAAAAACCTGAATATGACCCCTGGGTTACTCCTTTTAAAACCCGAATATTGGGTCATGAAAACGCCAAACGGAATATCCCGATCAAACGGAACATGAATTTGTTTTCTGCACATGCTCTGTTCGCAAGGAATCCTGGTCTTTTGAGTCCAGGAAGTTCTTATAAACACGGAGAAACGCAAGACCAGGAGGAGACTAATCACTTCATAAATGTAATGAAGGATATGAACATTTCTGCATTTGTAGACGGTAGAAAGTACCGGGATAGCGAGATTTACAAGAAGGTGAGCGAAAAGTTGCGCAAAGCAGCATTTGTTTTGAATTTGGACACAGGAAGAAGAAACCGAAATTACGGTAATTGCGTCATCATGTTCTCCGCGCGTCGCTGGTTTGATCCAGATATCCTGAATGATTAATCACCATGTAAACGAATATTCCGAATGTTTCAGTAACCGGAATATTAGCAATAACCCAAATTTTGACTGCATGTAAACGTAGTCAGTATGATTTTCAGGTTGACTTTCAGCATCTACATGAACGTCACCTGCTATAACGATCTATCTGTACTCAGCAACGAGATTAAAAACAAAACAAATCAGAGAAATCTGACCGAAACTCTGATGAAGACCAAATAGTCAATACACTGCAACAAAAAGAAGTAGTTCTCTCAACTCCATTTTGAAGCTGAGTGAAGCATCATGTCCCTCCTGAATCTCAGACTCTGGCTGCTGGGAACCAGTGAGCTGTTGAAACTGTAAGACTGTAATGTAGCTGGTGTGTTATGTTGCAGCGAGCCCCTGCCTCAGTTCCCCCTGCCAGAACGGAGGAACCTGCACGGAGGCTAGCAGTGACAGCTACACCTGCCAATGTCCAGAGGGCTTTGAGGGCTTCAACTGTGAGATGGAGAAGACCACACCACCCGAAGGCTTAGGTACGAGCTGCTGGATCAGCTGCTGCTGTTCCTCTGAATAAATGAATGTTGATATTGTAGACATCAGACTGAAGCGATGGACACGGCTGGATTTCTCACATGTACACGATTTGATTTTTCGTTTCAGAAACCAAGTGGATCATTTTGATTGCCGTCTTGGTGTCGGTTGCGGTCACTGCCATCATTACCAGCATCGTGTGTGTTTGCAAAAACAAAGCCAAGTGAGTTCCAACTCTTTCTACACCCAGAAACTGCCAGGAAGTATGCTAGCACTGTGTGCACTGTGTTTGTTGCTGTGAGGCAGAACGTAAACGAGTACCTGCCTCTGTCAGACTCGGATATATTGTGAATCAGCCGGATTGGCTGACGCTTCTTACCTGCACAGACATGAAGGTCTCACCTCAGTTTGTTCTCCCCGCAGGAAACAAAAGGGATGGGAGGCAAAACTCAGCATGAAATCAACAGGTAAGAATGACTCGCCAGCAGAGAACTGTGCTTCAGTAAGCTCCAGGAAATAAGATTAGATGCAGGAAGAGCAGACAAGTTGAACACCCCTCAGGACAGATGTCCTATAACTGGACAAACAAGCTCACTGTGTCCCACTTCTGGAGCTCTTAACGGTAGCGCTAAAGTTGTTTCCAGGTAAATACAACCTCAGATCAGACAAACATGGGCCGATACAGAAGAAAAAACAGTTAATCCTATATTTACTTTGACTTTGACATCTTTGCAGACTGCATAAACCCAAAATATTTTAAGAGAAAAGCTTTTACCACACTGTAAGGTTTCCATGTCACGGTGATGAAGACTTTCAGAGGTTGTTCTGTCCCGTCATCCTGGAAACGCCTTTTATGTACCGCCAGCATGCCCGTTTTACAAGCGCTCTTTAAACTGCCATAACTCTGCAACATTTCACACCAAAGAGAAAGTTTAAACAGCATTGGGAAGAAGAGGAGATGGCTACAGACAAATGTGTGGTCTGTTACGGTAGCACAAAGTCATCACTGCAACTCCTCAACCATTTGAGACTAAATTCAAATGCTTCCTAGAAGCTGTCAGGAAGAACTTTACAAAGCTTTATGGGAGAGTTTACACTAACTAGAGGTTTACTAACACTAACTAGAGGTTTACTAAACACTAACTAGAGGTTTACTAAACACTAACTAACTAGAGGTTTACTAACACTAACTAGAGGTTTACTAAACACTAACTAGAGGTTTACTAACACTAACTAGAGGTTTACTAAACACTAACTAGAGGTTTACTAAACACTAACTAGAGGTTTACTAACACTAACTAGAGGTTTACTAACACTAACTACAGGTTTATTAACACTAACTAGAGGTTTACTAAACACTAACTAGAGGTTTACAAACACTAACTAGAGGTTTACTAAACACTAACTAGAGGTTTACTAACACTAACTAGAGGTTTACTAACACTAACTACAGGTTTATTAACACTAACTAGAGGTTTACTAACACTAACTAGAGGTTTTACTTAACACTAACTAGAGGTTTACTAACACTAACTAGAGGTTTACTAACACTAACTAGAGGTTTACTAACACTAACTAGAGGTTTACTAACACTAACTACAGGTTTATTAACACTAACTAGAGGTTTACTAACACTAACTGGAGGTTTTACTTAACACTAAAGTTTGAAGTTCCTGTCAGCACTCGCACTGCTGCATTTTCGATCAGCTGGAGAATATTCAGAGAATTACTTTGACATCCTGCTAATAAAACATTACAGTAATCTAGTCTAGAAGATACAAACGCATGAATTCGTTTTTGAGAAGATGTTCCTAATCTTTGATATTACGGAGATGGAAAAACATTGTTTTACAAACCTGATTAATATCCTGTTTGAACCACAAATCCTGATCAAAATAACTCAAAGGGATTTGGAGAGTTGTACTGGAGGCCATCACAACACCATCTAATCCCTTCCTGAGATGCTTTGGACCAAAAATAATAACTACTAGCTAACGGTTCTGTTTCATCTGGCTTCATAGACAAATACAGCTGCGTATCATCAGCATAGCAATGAACATTGATGTTGTGATTCTGGATAATACTTCACAAGGGTTGCATGTATAAACTGAACAAGATTGGCCGTAGCAGACCCTCGACTGTTCTGAAGAAACCTCATTACTATCAGCTGTTGGTGAATGAAGCAGTACAAAAACAAACCTGATACTCTTCATCACTGGTTCCCTCAACATCAGAACACCTGTTTAAAGTCGTTAGAAGGAATGATAATATTACACGCTGGTAAACCTTAGCTATGCAAACTTTTCTTGGAGCGTATTGGAGTCCTAAATACAAAAAGAAAAAGATTTTCGAAAGCGATAACAAGAAAGAAAAATAAAGTTTTATTAGAAAAAGGCCTGAAACATCTTGAATTCAAAGTGTCCAAAAAGAGGAAAGAAGTCAAAGTAAATGTAATCAACACTGTTTTGTTTTACCTGCATTATTTTAATTTGAGGTTGTAGATATATATATATATATATATATATATATATATATATATATATATATATATATATATATATATATATATATATATTTATATATATTGACTTTGCACAATTTGTGCAAAATGCTTCAAAACTGGCACTTGGAGATGGGGCAGTGGTGCTGGAGGTTTTTCCAGGCAGTCACTTTATTAAAGGTTGTTTTGTGTTGAAAGAAAACCTTCAAAGTGGGAATAAAGACCAGCTGTTTCCTGAGAGTTACTTGTGTGGTTGTTGGAGGATGATCCAGAGTTACTCCCGATTGATCAGCTTGTCTAGACTCAGGTGTTGGATCTGAGACTCAAAGACCCCCATGTCCTGTCTTCCAGGTGTTCAGTACGCGGGAATGGAGGAACAAAATCAAGACAAAGTGACGGCCATGTGATGACAATCTGCCCTGTTGCTGTTCTTCACGCTTGCATTTTACTACTTTAACTTATAGTTTTGAAGATGTCATTTTGCTTTTGCAGATGTGAATGTTTCATTAATAGAATTTGTTGTATGTATCTAATTTATGAATAAAGTTCATCCCCAAAACGAAAAAAGGAACATGTGATGTTGTTCTGCACATTTAATCTGGAAAGACTGGACCTGTGTGTGTGTGTGTGTGTGTGTGTGTGTGTGTGTGTGTGTGTATGGTTTCTCTGATGATACAAGGTGCTGAGGTCACATGACCTCCCCGCCACTGGTTGCCACGGCAACGTCTGGCATCTCTGCTTCACAGCAACCACTTCCTCTGTACTAACACCGACCGCAGGTCGCTGTGAGCGGCTCTGCAGAGGTCTGGGAGGAAGTTCACCAGAGTCTGGTGCTGAGTCGTGATCTGACAGACTGTCACTTTCAAACACATCTGATAAAAACGAGAGCTTGAAGGAACCGCATCTGTCGGTTCTAAAACATTCAACTGGAACCGATTTGTTGTTGATTTGATTTGATTTGAGTTTTTTTATTTCGGTCCATTTGGATACAACATAGTACAACATAAAAAAAAGGTCCAATATTTTAAGTGGCACCAAAAAGGTATTGGCTGAAGCCAAGGCTTATTATGCCTACCCTTTTATGAACCTCGACTCAGGAGGTTTTATACAAAACAAAACTAATAATTTGGGTTCAAACATTGAAAAAGAATGGATATATTGGACAAGTAACAAGTAAGCAAAGACAAAAAAACAAAGATGAAAACAAAACAAAAAAAAATGCTATAAATTGCAAGAAGTGATAAATTAAGTGGTTCTTGGCAAGAGACTGTACAGCGCGGAGAGCAGAGGTTAAGCGTAGGGTGTGTAAAAAAGAGAAAAAATAATAATTTTCTAACATACTCAGGGCCTGATTTACTAAGATCCTAAATAAAGAGTACTAAATTGCGTGTGCACTGAAAAAGTTTGCACGTGCTGTTGTTGTGTGTTTTGCGGGTGATCAACTAAGAATGCTTGCGCAATTGATAACAGGCGCAAACCGCAGTATTTAAATGAGGTGTTGCGTGTCTTACGGTTTGCGCCATGGAGAGTCTGGATGGAAGCGGGAGAAGCAGGATAGTCGCAAGCGCAAAATGAAATTTGACGGGTTGGAGTTAGAGATATTAGTGGAAGAGGCAAATAAACACATTCATGAACTACAGCAAAGAAATGTAAACATTACCAAAAGAAACGCAATATGGGAGAAAATCTGCGATAGAATAAATGCAGTAAGACAAAAAGAACGGCAGATGAGGTTAAAAGAAGGTGGCAAGATATAAGGCGAAGAACTAAAGAAAAAGTGGCCTTTAATAAAACTTCGGTAAACAAGACAGGTGGAGGGCCTGCGGAAGAGATGCGTCTAACCAGCATTGAGCAGCAGGTGCAGCTCACCTTCTGCGAGGAGCAGATAACTGGGATACCGGGGTATGACACGCTAGAGCCAACTGCAGAACAAGGTATAGGCGCACAATAAGAAACACATTTTTCTCCATGAAAACACGTGATTTATTTATTATCACAAATGAAAAAATTAATGTGCCTCTTGTGGCAACCTTTTGCTGAATAATACTCGATTTAACATTCAAATAAAATATTTTGCATGTGGAGAATCCTCACCACGAGATGAGCCATCCCCACCCCAGTCCTCAAATCAGCCCTTAACCCATTCAACAGCTCCAAGATGGAATCGCTAGATAGTCGATATGTTTCAACTATCTGGTTTTCATTCATTCCAAACAAATTTACACAAGTCCGAAAGACTCTCTCTCTGCGTATTCTTTGATTTTGGCGATGTCGCCTCCTTGCCACAATAACAGCAGCCATCGGTGCGTAATGCTGGGCAGATTAGCACCTTCCTTTCGAACGTATTAAATACAGACGCAATCACAACGCGCAATTACTTTTAGGCTTGGTAAATCTCATTGCGTGTGATAAATGAACCTATTTGCATTTTCCCCTCCCAGTATTTAGCACTTTCTGGTGGGTACGCCCCATATTGATTATTCATCAGGGCAAAAGTACTAAATGAACAGCGTGTGCTATTTTGCTCATTTGAGAGGCGCAGTCCTCTTTGCACGCTGTTAGTAGATCAGCTCGCACATTGGTTTGCGGGTGATGTCAGGTTTGCACACGTTTTTACGCACGCAAACCTTTAGTAAATCAGGCCCCAAGTGGCTCACAGGGCACCTGGTATGATGTGGTGCTGCTTCACCAACTCCTCGGCTAAACGACCGCGGAGAGCGGTCATGCAAACACTTGCTTCGATTTGCTACTATCATGGTATTATTATAATATTACCATGTCAATGTTTTATATTTAATTAATATTTTATTTTTGAACTTATTTTTGAATTTGGTTACAGTAGTGCATAGTTTTAGTTCATTTTCCAAATTATTCCATGGCTGGAATAGCTGTTGAGACTGTTCCTCACCCACTGGTGGATCAGCATGTTGAACGGGGTCCAGTACTCAGCGTGAGCAGTTTTACCTGGAGGCACTGGCTCATTTCCATCCTTATGCAGATCATACCCTGACTGATGAACAGTGGTGGCTGGTGATAAAACATTTTGGGGGGGCGCACTGGCGAGTGGGGATTAGGGTTAGGATCAGTGTTGTGCTAACTTTACTAAAAAATATTAACTAGTTACCGTTATTAGTTACTTCATTAAACAGTAACTCAGTTAGTAACTCAGTTACTTAGACCAAAAAGTAATGCTTTACTATGAAAAGTAACTTTTTAGTTACTTTAAATAAAAACATGATTTTAAATCCTCCCATTAATGCCCCTCTAGCCTTCATTTCAGCAGGTACTGTATTGATTTGCATTGTGCCTTGTGTTCTGCATTCTAAACAGTCTCCCCGCTTCTTCACTTCCTGTGTCAATAACGTTGGTTGCTTAGCAACAAGCTGAGAACGGCCAATGAGCTTCAGCAGCAGCTGAAGAACGGGAACTTT
Organism: Cololabis saira; assembly: GCF_033807715.1. Lineage (NCBI taxonomy): Eukaryota > Metazoa > Chordata > Actinopteri > Beloniformes > Belonidae > Cololabis > Cololabis saira. The sequence continues at coordinate 10,890,124 of NC_084606.1, read as the reverse complement.
GATGAATCGTTCATTACAGTTCTCAGATATAATCCATGGTGGCATGTCGGTTTATAAGAATCTTTTTGCCCAGAATGAAAAAAAGAGCGTCAACAACGACCCATAACTATTTTCTTCTCTTGAAAAAACACACCTGCACCGCGGCTTTAGGAGAAAAAGACGCTGCAGAGTCGGGATGCAGCGGCTCAGAAGAGCAGTGGAATACGTGCGAGGCGGTGCTGATCTCTGCAATTTGAAGTTCTATAATAATTATAAAAAGAATTTCACTTATCACGAATTCTTTTTGGAACGTAACCCCTGCGAAAAACCAGGGATTACTCTAATGACAATATCTCCACGTTGCGAAAACTCTATCTAATATCTAATATCTAATGACAATATATCCACGTTGCGAAACTCGCCTTCTCTTGGCTCCCCATGACCGCTCATGTTTTTGAATAAACGTTTCCTCTGGTCTGACTTTGATTGACAGCTCATGAATCAATCAGATTGGATGAAGAATGACAGAAAACACGCTGATTGGCCACGGGCGCAGAGAGCTGCGGCCGGAGTAACCAATTAGAGACCAGCATGAAGTCACATGGAAGAAAAGTTTAAGAACATACAATACACACTCAAAATTTCAAGCCTTTGTACTTTTCTTTTTTAACCAGGCAGAACTAGAACAAGCTCATGAACTCATAGAAACTCTGTGTGTGTTTGAGTCTGTGTAAATGTGACAAAACATGCAAAAACAAACATTTTCCCCAAAGAATCACCAGTGATGTCATGAGATTGACGCGTACGCAGATAAAAGAGATAAAAGAAAAGTAACAGCTCAACGTAGCCTAATGTAGCGGAGTAAGAGGAACAGTTTCTTCTTCACAAATCTACTCAAGTAAAAGTAAAAAGTATAGTGATTCAAAACTACTCCTAAAAGTACAACATTTCCCAAAACTTACTCAAGTAAATGTAAGGGAGTAAATGTAACTCGTTACTACCCACCTCTGCAAATGAGACATAAAATAAACAATCGACACTTACAATAAAAAAGAAATCAAGGCATTCGAGTATTTACAGGATGAACTAAAAATAGGAAATAAATGGTATTTCAATAAGTAAATAAACAGGTGAGGTAGTGCAAATAAGAGGAAGGGGCCGCCCTAGTCTGTAGTAGTGGCGTGACAGAAGAGTTGAGTCTGGTGGAAGAAACTGTCCTTGAGCTGCAGGATTTGGCCCGGAGACCGACGGCAGCAGACTGAAGAGGCCGTGCTGGAGAGGCTGAGGCTAAAACCCAACCGGAAGAGAACTCTTTCACTTCTCTCACTTCCCTTGACTTTCTCCAAGCCTCAAACCTCCGCCAACATCACGACTTCCAGGTTAAAGCCAACACAGGAACAATACCAGCTGCAGTTCCCTGACTGACCACTGGGGACTGGAGCGTTCTTCTCTGCACCCGTTTACTCCAGTTCACGATGAGGGGGCTCAGCTGGAGCTGATCCCAGCTCTGTTCCGGTGAAGGCAGGAGCCTTGTAGGGTTGCCACCCGTCCCGTAAAATACTGAATTGTCCTTTATTTGAGAAAAAAACGTTGCGTCCCGTATTGAAGTAATACGGGACGCGATTTGTCCCGTATTTTCATTAACGCCCCATAACATCATAACATCAACACTCAATTTAACAATAATGAACAAAATAAAACACAGGAAACATTAAGGCCAGCAAAATCTTTGTGTCGAGACAACAGGACCTGCTGCGCTCTGTGCCCATATCTTTATATGTTATTATTATTATATATAATATATGTCCGTATTGAACCAATACAGACACATATTATGCTCTTATTTATTGATGTCATAATATACAGGTGAAGGTCGGAAAAGTTGAATATACTGCAAAACGTCATTCGTAGTAAATTTAACTAAAGGTGAAACAAATATAGCCTATTATTTCCCCACTACATTCAAAGTGAGATATTTCAAGCCTTTATTTGTTATGATTTTGGTGATTATGGCTCACAGTTTATGAAAACCCCAAATAAAAAATAAATTAGAGAATATTTTATGAAATCAATAAACAATTCCATCATCAAAATTATAACAAATAAAGGTTTAACATATCTTGCTTTGCATGTAATAAGACTAGGTAATATATTAGTTTCACCTTTTAAGTTGAATTATTGAAATAAATTAACTTGTACACCATATTCTAGTTGAATTATTGAAATAAGTTAACTTTTACACCCTATTGTAGTTGAATTATTGAAATAAATTAAATTTTAAACCATATTGTAGTTGAATTATTGAAATAAGTTAACTTTTACACCATATTCTAGTTGAATTATTGAAATAAATTAACTTTTACACCATATTCTAGTTGAATTATTGAAATAAGTTAACTTTTACACCATATTCTAGTTGAATTATTGAAATAAGTTAACTTTTACACCATATTCTAGTTGAATTATTGAAATAAATTAACTTTTACACCATATTCTAGTTGAATTATTGAAATAAGTTAACTTTTACACCATATTCTAGTTGAATTATTGAAATAAATTAACTTTTACACCATATTCTAGTTGAATTATTGAAATAAATTAACTTTTACACCATATTCTTCACCTGTATATTATACATCTGGGCTGATGTGGACATACAGTAGCATAGGAGGCTATTTCAGTTGCTAGTATGGTTGGCTATGGTTCAATGCTATTAAAGCACTTTAAACTTTAAATCAAAGCATTTTGTTTTTCATATAAAATAAACACATTTTTATGCAGTTTAGAAGTTTTGGGGCTTTTTTTTTGGCTCCTGCGCTGCTGAAATCGGGGCGTCCCTTATTTCTATTTCTGAAAGGTGGCAACCCTAGAGCCTTGTATAGACCACCAACCACACTCACTCACTGAGCTTCCCTGTCAACTCCACGCCAAGGGAACGCGGTCGTCTCCCCGCTGTGAAGGGTTAAGGTCGGCACAAATAAATGTTGATCAGGGCCGCGGGAAAAATTTATTCTCCAGTCTAGACAGAGATTCCTGTCTAGCGGCAGCTTAGGTGTTTGTGCCACAAAGTTTTGTTATAACAACACCTTTGTTATGGTTTTGATAGTTGCTGTTTTATTATGAAGTCTGTGTCTTTGTGTTTGAGTTGTGCCTTGACTTTCCTGTTTCCCATCTGCCCTGATTGTCTGCACCTGTGTCTCGTTAACCCTGGTCTATATCTAGTCTTGTCTTTCCCTTGCTCCCTGCTGGTCCGTACTATTTCATCCCTCTGTGTTTCCACATCAGGTTTTTGTAGTTTTTGATTCTTGTTTAAGCTCTTGTTTTTTAGTATCCTGCTCAGCAGCGCTTTTGTTTGTTTAAGTACAATAAATCACATGTTTTTGGAACCCCTGTCTCCTGCTCTCCTACATCTGGGTCCCACTCCAACCGCACTCCACTACAACCTTCAGGTTAGGCACGAGTTTCCTCAAGCTTCAGACCCCGTCCACACGTAGCCGGATATCTGCGGATATCTGCTAAACCGGAAATATTTTCCTACGTTTTGACCTGTCATCCACACGAAAAACGCAAATAAACGAAGGTTTAAAAAAACTCCGGGCAAAGTGAAGATTTTTGAAAACTCCGTTTATGTAGATGCGTGTAGACACACACAACCGGAGTTTTGCGTTTTCGAACGTCACATTATGCGCCAAAACAACAACAAATCTGCTCTGACGTGCGCCTTTTGTTTTCTACAGAACTACAGATGATCCAGCATCTGTTCTCCAAGCTATTTATTAAATAAATGGTCTCTGGTCTTGACCACCGCTTACTGCGTTACACCGACACAGAGCCTACGCCGTATGGTACGCGGCGACGCGCACCCTACGGTGTAGGGCCCGCGGAGGAGCCGCGGAGCCTGCAGAGGTGCAGCTTCCCCGGGAGCCGCAGATGATCTACAGGTTAGAATGCTTATGAATGTGGTCGAAAACGCAGATCTTCGGTTATGTGTGGAAGGGTTTTTTTTTAAAAACGATGTAATGTGGATGCAAATTTTTTTATAAACGGAGGGGGGAAATATTCGGATTTAAAGATACCCGGCTACGTGTGGACGGGGTCTCAGGCTCAAATCAGGCATGAATCAGGCTTAAGTCAGACATAAGTCAAGCTTGTCAGGTTTAAGTCAGACATAAGTCAGGATTAAGTTTTTCAATTTCAATTCAATTTTATTTATATAGTGTCTCATATCAGGGTCAGAGCTGTTCAAGTGGGACTAAAACAAAAAAAAGTCCCATCTGTCCAGAAACGGTAACTGCCTCACCTATGGGGAACACCCTAGCAACTTTTACCATGGCTTTATTAAATGTTCGTTCTTTATTAAACAAAACATTTTTAATGAATGAACCGATTTTAGGCAACAACATTGTTTATTTTCAACTGAAACATGCTAGGGCACAGATGCCCCTGCGGCTCTCACGTAGGCCTCCCCGCCAAATTTTAACTACGCATTGTAGTTGATATTTAAAAAAAAAAGATACACTTTTTTAGTTTTTTTAATATCACTTTATCTCGTATTTCATTTTTATCTAAACTTTTTTTAATCTATTATTTTATTTATTACTGCTGGTCTACAAAGCACTGAATGGTCTTGGACCAAAATACATGCTGGATCTGTTAGTTCCTATGAAGCTCCCAGACTCTGTGTTGTGGAGCAGAAGCTTCTTCTTAATAACCGGAACGTGTGGCTTTAAAATCGGACATTTATTCTCCTCAAAACAAGTTGCAGCTTACAAAAAACGGGAGAAAAGCGATCTTTTTCCGACATCTTCAGCAGTCAGTTAGTCTAAAGCTAACGGTTAACACACGTTAGACCATTTCCTGTAGACTTCAAAATAAAAGCATTTCCATTTGAAACCGGACATAGGGTATTTTCAGTACAATCCATTTAACGTTTATGTTCATGTTCACTTTACTGTAAATAGCTGTAAATAAACTGTAAATACTAAATTTAAATAAACTGTAAATAATGTAAATAGTGCATCTTACATATTTTAACTTTTAACATCATTTTAACATTTAACAGTTTTAAGTAAACAGGAATTATCTGTTTAAATCCCTAATAATAAAACAATTCACAACACCCTGAGGTTCATCTGGATCTGGTTTGTTGTAGTTCCCAAGAACCAGAACCAAGCAAGGTGAGGCAGCGTTCAGTTATTCTGCTCCTCACCGGTGGAACAAACTTCCTGCAGACCTGAGGTCTGCTCCAACTGTAGATCCTTTAAATCAGGATAAAAACATTACCGTTTAATTAAATACTTACCTGCTGGACTCTACTGCCCTTATTTTTTACTTTTTATTATTTGACCTCTTTTCTTATTATTTTATTTGTTATTTAAGCATACTCTTAAATTAAATACTTTTTGAAAACCACACGAAGTTATGGATAAGTCCTGAATGCAGGCATTGTGACGTAGAATTGTCAAATTGGTTTGATTCACCGCACGAATCGGCACAGATTACTTTTATAATACTGTATTTGACCCGGTCTTTGTACGTTTTGACCGTATAGAAACGTAATTCTTGCCATTTTAAGAATGACATGTACCTGCTGTACTCTACTGCCCTTACTTTTTATACAACTTGTGCTTTTTATTATTTGACCTCTTTTCTTACCATTTTACTTCATTTTATTTGGTATTTATGTTTTAATTGTGTCTTGCCGCTTTTAATGTTGATGTAAAGCACTTTGACCTTACCTTGTGTTGAATTGTGCTCTACAAATAAACTTGCCTTGCCTTATTTAATTTTTCTCTAATGATTATCATTATTATTTTACATTTCATACTATATCCTGTTTTTACCATATTATTGTAGTTTTAGTTCTTAATTTCCAGTGTGTCCTCAGTGGGAGCCTCTACATCAGGGCCGTCAGCTGGCTCTGGCTGCGTTGGACCTTCATGAGGGTCCACCACGCCCTGGTGCGGCAGTGCTGGACGTCTTTGCCCCTCCTGGGGTGGAGGTGACACCTGGTGGGACGGCTGGGTTGGCGTCCCCTTCCCGATGCAGATGGCTCTGAAAGGTGGTGTTTCCTCTCTGGTCTCTCTGTGTGACTCCTTTTTAAAAATGTTTTATTATTATGATGTTGTGTGTATGTGGGGGAGTGGGGTTTTGTGTGAATTAACTTTTTAATTTTTACAATTTTTAAAGATGGAAAGCACTTTGTGCTACATATAATGTATGAAAAGTGCTTTATAAATAAAGTTTGACCCAGAACATGACCCCCAAGCAATTATTACATACTACTACTACTACTACTACTACTACTACTACTACTACTGTCATTTAGCAGATGCTTTCATCCAAAGCGACTTACATATGAGAACACAAGCAATAAAAATCACATAGGAGGGTCCAGCTGGATAAGTGCCGGTCAGACTGCTGAGTCCAGTTGGACACAGGTGCTGTTATACCAGTGCTAGAATATCTTTTTTTTTTCTTTTATAAATAAGAAAGCTACGTCTAAGTCACCATCTTGACGGAAGTCCATGCATCTTACTAGATGCCGAAGTGCTCCTTAAAGAGCTGTGCTCTTAAAAGTGGGTAAAGACCCTGCAGATCGGACAGTTTGGTAGGTCGTTCCACCATCGGGGAACAACGGAGGAGAAGAGTCTGGCTACTGATTTCACCCCACGTGGTGGTGGAAGCATAACATAAACACTGGCAGGTAAAAACTCCCCTTTAGGAGGGAATAAACCTGGACCAGGACCTGGATCATAAGGGGGGACTCTCCTGCTGGAGGCCAGGAAAAAAAAACAGAGAATGAAGAACAGAGAAAGGACACAGACACAATGGCACAATAACTGGTGCATAAACAGGTGTAGACAGCAGACACTGAGGTGATCGGACGGTAGGGGGCGCTGCAGATCAGCATGCAGCTCCTGAAGCTCCGGCCTGCAAACATGAACAGAAGAGAAAGGGCTGTGGGGGGGGGGGTGTAATTATAATTATTCTTCGTTAATTGTCATGTTGAACTGTAACTGGAGCTGCTGGCTTCCCTCGCCGGGAGAGAGGCGTATCTCTGTAGACACAGAGGCTGTCTGCCCCATGACGTCACCTTGCAGCTTTTCTCTCGTCCCTGGGCGAAGGGCGGAGCTTCTCTCCCTCTGCGCTGAGGCCTGTAACGGAGCAGAGCCTCCGACCTCCAGACAACCACAAGCACCGTCATGTTTTAGGGGCGGGGACCAGGTCCGAGCTTTACTCTGGAGTCTCTTTCTGGTCCAAAACGATGTGTATTAACTACTAAAAAGACGTTTATGATACGAGAGTTTGGATCAAGGTCAAGCAAAGAGAACAGAAGTGTTTTCTAACCTTATCTGTAATAATTCCAACTCTTTAGTTTGTGTCATAAAAGTTTCAGATGTGGATTTTCCATCAGGTGCTAGAAAAAAACCCCAAGAATTCAAAGTTCAAAGTTCAAGACATCCTTCAACGGTATTATCATCTTTTTATTGGCTAATGAAGAGAAAATGACATATCTGACACAATGAGATGGATTACAGAAATGCATCTAGAATGAGATGGATCAGGTCTGGACGTCAGTCCGACCCGATTCAGAACCGGACCTGACCCCGCCTCGGTTCCCCTCACATTACATTTTAGAGAAGCTCTTCTTTTTATTGACTCTGCAACGGACTGAATACTGTCTCCAACACTGTCCAACACTGTCCAACATTGACACGTTTATCCGGTTTGTCCCATCAGGACCCAGTTCTGACCGCAACACGTCCATGACGACACGCTCTAACCTTTGGTTTCACATCCGAGACGCAGATTCCAGGCCCATTTATGCTCCACCTCCACACCTTCGCACATCCGGACTCACATGGGAGTCACATCGTCGCCATGTTGGAGTCACGTCGTCACTACGTTGGACTCACATCGGAGTCACGTCGTCGCCATGTTGGAGTCACGTCGTCTCCATGTTGGAGTCACGTCGTCACTACGTTGGACTCACATCGGAGTCACGTCGTCGCCATGTTGGAGTCACGCCGTCGCCATGTTGGAGTCACGTCGTCGCCATGTTGGAGTCACGGCATCGCCATGTTGGAGTCACGGCATCGCCATGTTGGAGTCACATCGTCTCCATGTTGGACTCACATGGGAGTCAAGTCGTCACCATGTTGGAGTCACGTCGTCACTACGTTGGAGTCACGTCGTCGCCATGTTGGAGTCACGTTGTTGCCATGTTGGAGTCACGTCGTCACTACGTTGGAGTCACGTCGTCGCCATGTTGGAGTCACGTCGTCGCCATGTTGGAGTCACGTCGTCGCCATGTTGGAGTCACGTCGTCACCATGTTGGAGTCACGTCGTCACTACGTTGGACTCACATCAAAGTCACGTCGTCGCCATGTTGGAGTCACGTCGTCGGCATGTTGGAGTCACGTCGTCACCATGTTGGACTCACATCAGAGTCACGTCGTCGCCATGTTGGAGTCACGTCGTCGCCATGTTGGAGTCACGTCGTCACCATGTTGGACTCACATCAGAGTCACGTCGTCGCCATGTTGGAGTCACGTTGTTGCTACGTCAGAGTCACGTCATCGCTACGTTGGAGTCACGTCGTCGCCATGTTGGAGTCACGTCGTCGCCATGTTGGAGTCACATCGTCACTACGTTGGACTCACATGGGAGTCACGTCGTCACCATGTTGAAGTCACGTTGGAGTCACGTCGTCACTACGTTGGAGTCACGTCATCGCCATGTTGGAGTCACGTCGTCGCCATGTTGGAGTCACGTCGTCACCATGTTGGAGTCACGTCGTCACTACGTTGGAGTCACGTTGTTGCTACGTCAGAGTCACGTCATCGCTACATTGGAGTCACGTCGTCGCCACGTCGGAGTCACACCGTTGGAGTCACGTCGTCTCTACGTCGGAGGTCCTCCAAAATGTTTCGACGGAGTTCACTGATTGTTTTGTCACATTGGGTCAACGATCGACTCGTTGTGGTCAGTACTGCCTCCGGGATGTCCGGCGATACTGCTCCGGTTCGTCCGTAATATTCCGGTTCAGACGGAGTATAAATGGGCCTCGGGTTTAACCATTGACACACTGACTCCATGGTCCAGCATTCTGGAGGAGTTTCTGTCCTCCACTCGGTGAACAAACTAACCGCATGAATACGTAGGCTCAAGAGGAAACAGGAAACCGAGAGACACTCTGTCCGTATCTGTCCAATGAGTCTGGAAACATGAGGGTTTCATATCATCCATCGAGGAAACGTGGACAGAGGAGCACAAACTGGAACAGCGCACGAGAACCGCCGACAGCTGGAGAGAAACCCATCTGCCGCCTCTCGCGGTACCGGTCCGGCGGGGAAGAGGACCAGTCCCGTGAGAGTGTACCAGGGGTTCAACTGAGAAACCTGTACAATAACGTCCACATGCAGGTCTGAGTTCGTCTTCTGATAAAAACAGCTAGGACATACAGAACGACACTGTTCCCTCTGGGTACCGCGGCTAGAAAGCCATCCCGCAGAAACGACACCAGCTACAGCTCGTTCCTAGAAAACGAAGCGGAAAGGGGTTGTCGATCTCTTCAAGTGTAAACTGTACTAATATCCTCCAAGTCCGAAGGGCCGCACTTCGCTGGGAGTCGCGGGTCGGGCTACGGAGACCTTCCTTGTTCTCGCATTCGTACCAAAGTGTGATTGTTCCTCATGAAACGGCCCGCCTCCTCCAGGCTCCGCCCCCCCACGTCCTTGTCTCCTTTCTGGGAGGAGTCCTGTCTCAGAAAAGTCCCGCCCGCTGCCGCCATCAGCCTCTGGTTCTGCTGGCCCAGATGAGCCTGGATGGGAGGAACCTGTGGGAACTGTTTTGAGTCCAACACGTCTTTGTATTGGATCTCGGGTCGGATCATCCTCAGACAGGATGTCCTGGTGACATTGTCCAGGCCCGGTTGGAGCTCATAACCCAAAATTTTCACTAGTCCACTCTGGAAAGGCCGGATGTTTTTGTCCCGGATGCGGTGCGCTTCCACGGGCTTCCCACCGTCTCGAAGGCAGCCCCGGGCCAGATCTTCCCTTCGGGTCCTGAGGAGAGTAACTTCTTGCTCCATCTGGGTTCGACCGAACTTGTCGATTTCCTCCCAGAAGGTGCGGTTGAAGGTGTGGTACAGGTGCCAGTCCAGCGCGTTCCACTGCCGAAGCTTCTCCCGCTGCTCCTCCGTCAGTGAAAGGTTGGGTGGCGCCTTGAGTTGCGAGCGCCCTCCTCTCATCCCCACGCCGGCCACCGCTGCCGCCTTGCCCATCCAGCCCCCGCCCACGCTGCTGGGCTTCTGCTGCCGGGCGTTGAGGCTGAAGGAAACCACGGCGTCCAGCGGCCAGCAGAGGGCGTGTCTGAGCAGGATCATGGACTGATCGAAGTACTCGGACACCAGAATCAGGTTGAAGGTCCGGCGGACCATGTCCTCGCCGCGCCGCGCCAGAACCAAGGAGAAGTTGGCGTTGTGGTCCAGACCGAAGTCGAACCACAGCAGGTTGCGGGCGTAGTGGTTGTTGCGGAGACGAGGGTCATAGTATTTGTTGGGGTCGTCGGCAAAGTCTCCCAAACCTTTGGCCTTCCGGAAGGCGGGCGCCACTTCTTTGTAATAGGCGAAGGAAGACTCGGCCAGCGCCACCGGGTCCCTGATGATGGAGAAGTAGAAGGTGTCTGCTGGCATCACCTTCTCCACCTGGAAGACACATCAACACAAGTCACTAGGCCTGTGTTGGAAAGATTGATTTACCGATTATAAATCGATTTTCATATTCATTCGTAAAAATCGATTTGTATGTCTAAAGATCGATTTTTTTTTATTAATTACATTACAACTTTTGGTATTTTTTTGTTTATCCCCAAAAAAGGAATGTTTTCGTTGGACACGAGTGTCATGTTTTTGCCTTTTAAATATGTTTAAAGGTATGAAAACATTAAAGTTTTCAGTTATAATTGCATAAATTGTCTATATGTCATTGCTTTATATACTTTCTTGGGGTCACATTTGCATAAAATGCTAAAAACCTAATTTCTCATTAATAAAAACGATTTTATACGGCCTCTGTTTGCTGCCCTGGATCTGTTTGGTAATTTTCTCCACACAATGTTTCTGAAAGTAGTTCTATCAGCATTCTGGGAGCTGATTGGTCCTTACAGCATCATTAGCTGCCAATACTTGCTGTTGAATCTTAATATAATACCAGTATTAATATGTTGCACAACTACACAGTCATATAATTCATGCAACAGCTCAAAAAAAATTTTTAATAACACTAACCCAAATCAATATCGGAATCAAATCTAACCAAAGCATGATAATCGTTTTATTTATTCCAGGCACCGAAACGTGGATTTGCGGTTCCCATTTCGTATCAGGTAATGTTGGATTTTTGGGTAGCTAACGTTAAACGGTCAAATCATAAAGTTCGGTGTCCTCATCACTTTAATTTCGCCAACAAATCCTGCCTTGAAGTAGGACCGAGCGTCAATACTTTTGTAAGCTTCAAGCTTTGCTTCGTGTATTTCCCCGGCGTAGAAATTAAGTTCATATAAATATCAGGAAACTGGATTTGTGGCCAAATATTAATGTCCAACTGTCAAGTCCAACTGCCTTTAATTTAAGACGATAATCAGCTGTTATCCCGTCTTCTCCACAGTTTCCCCTACTAGTTGTAACCATTTTTGCTGATGTTTTGCCACTCAGTGAGAGTAAGGGGGCGTGGTCCATTGTGGAAGTGACGTCAATGCAAACCCTCTATAGAGTTATTGTAAGGAAGATGATGTTGTATATTATGTAAATACTCTTGGCCAAGTGATGTGTATTATGTGTGTTTGTAAACTAAATCCCTACACTGATATGTGGTCTTGTCCAATCAATGTGGGGAGGGTAGATAAGAGCTCAACCGGGGTGGTAAAGGGTTGTTGTCAGTGATCTGTGCACTGTGCTTGTAATAAATGCCCACACAAGGGCTAACTTGATTTCTGCCTCAGCCTCCTCATATTTAAGGAGAAACTTAGTGAGTGTAACATTTTCCACAATGCCTGTGTAATGTACAATGTAGTGTTTAGACTCAATGACAGACTCTGTCATCTCATCCCCATTTATGCTCCCACCCATGAACACACCACAAGGGGAAAACTAGTTTTAAAGGGAAAGAAAAGGAAACTGAAATGTACAAGTTTCAGTGTAGCCTGCAATGGTCCAAAATTTGGAATGAGATTGATAGTGCTATAAAAGAGTCTGGATCTCTCTCAATTTTCAAAAAGAGACTAAAAAAAAAATTGTTATTAAATTATGTCTCTTATTAAATTTTTTATGTACCAATACCTGATGTATTATTTTTATAAGAATATATTTGTATCTAGGAAATCTGAGGAGGTTTTTTTTTTTTTTTTTTTTTCTTATTTAGGTTATAAGGTTATTATACTGTATGTATATGTATTATATGCAGGGTGCGATTTGTGAAAAAACCAGAGGGGGGGATAATTTTGAGAAATATTGTTATTCAGGAAAAAATTACCACACAACAGCGGTCCAACAGTATAGGTTATATGAAAACTTGTTCTTGTGTAAACCTTACACTTAAGCTACATAACGTAGGCGGTAGGCCTATTTTCAACATGAACTGAACCACTGCATTTGCAAAAATATTTTCTCCTAATATTGATTTTAAATGTGCCAAATAAAAATAAATAAAATTAATATTTTTTAAATTCTTTCTCTATCAGTTTAACAGAAAACATGGGAGCTCTCCTCAGCTGGGGAGATGCTGCTGTCCCCCATCCGATCAGCAATGACACATCTGGTTTTATCTTCTGTCGCATTTTTTCTCAGGATTTTTGGTTGTGATCCTGTAAAATATGAGGATATGCTGCTCTGGATTCTTTTCATTTTTTCATTCATTTGACTGACTGTATCTTTTATTTTGGCGGGCCGGAAGTCGGACTTTTGGAATGCAAGAAAATCCGGTTGGTTTTCAAAATAAAACTGCTTTCTGTGGGCGCGATGCCCATGGATGCCGGTTAAAGATAATACATCCATGGCGCGATGCCTCTGACTCGCTCCCGGTATCAAAATCACACACAAGCTGAATGAACACGGACTCTGGGAATTTTGGTTGTTATTACTTTTTTTACGATGTAATGGTGAAAATACTTTGGGTGGGGGGTATATTTTGTCCCCACCGAGGATAAATATAATTCAGCAGAGGGTAGGACGTGTAAACCAGAGGGGGGGAAAATCCCCACCATCCCCACCGGCAAATCGCACCCTGATTATATGTGTAATTTATAGTTGTTTTGCTGTGTGACTGGGCCCCTATTCATAAGCTACAGTAGCTTCTGGGGAGTCCCATTTTACAAACCACGATTGATTATTATCTGTATTTGTGTTTTTTAATTATTTGTAAATAAACTCTAAACTCTAAGGCCTCCATTCACAACACTCCCCGTCACATGTCTCCGTGGAGCATCAGAGGAGCATTGTGTCGTACTGCTCCTCTGCCGGAGGACTCACCTCGGGCTTGTTGAACCTCATGTGATTGCCCATGATGTGGAACTCGATGGCCCTGGGGCCCCGGTAGCCTTTGACCCGGTGAGCGTTGAAGGGCAGCGGGTAGCCCAGCTGGTAGCCCAGCGGCAGGGCGAAGCGCAGGCCGCGCTCCTCGCCGTAGCGGTACAGCATGTTGAGGACGGTGCTGCTTGCCGTCTTGTGGGTCTTCAGGAACATGATGTGGGTCTGGGGCCGGCAGGATCCCAGCGACGGCCCCTGGGCATCGCGGGAGGAGAAGATGGCGTGCACAGCCGGCTGGACGCTACTGGAGAACCAAAGGAAAGGCCAGATTTTAACCGTTGCGTGTGGATAATCCCCCAGCATCCTCAAACTCTTTTTACCCCAGACTTCCAACTACGATTGTACGGAAAAGTATTAGGACCATGCAGGAGAAAAAATATTTGAGAGGGGAAGATTTTTTTTTATTGTGCACTTCGAGAAAAAGTTTAAATGTGAATAATGTTGAAATACAATTTCAAGAATAAGGTCGAAAATTAGCATTTTTTCTCAACATTTCAACTTTATTCATGAAATTTCGACTTCTTTCTCGACATTTCAACATTAATCTCGACATTTTGACTTTTTTCTCGACAAATCGACTTTTTTCTCGAAATTGTACTTCAACATTAATCTTGACATTTCGACTTCTTTCTCGAAGTGCATAATGAATTACTTCTTTCTCGACATTTCAAGATGAATCTCGACATTTCGACTTCTTTCTCGTCATTTCGACTTTTTTCTCGACATTTCGACTTTTTTCTCGAAGTGCATAACGAAAAAAAAATCTTCCTCCTCTAAAATATTATAGTTATTTTTCTCCTAACTGGCCCTAATACTATTCCGTACAATTGTCATCATTCGAGAGGTTAGGTAACTTTATTGTCCTTTTCCTATCAGACATTTTTCCAATATGGTTTATGGTGGAGCTGCAGCGTGGATTAATCTGTTACTGAAACGATAAATCGACCCCACAAACTATTAATTCTTAAAAAGATGAACTGTTTTATACAGGCTTTAAAAGTAGCCCAAGAAAAAAGATTTAAGTAAAAAGATATTTAAATACCAGTAATACAAGGGCTTTAAATAAATGGTTGTTGGTGTGTTATTTGTTGAAAATGTGTCCTGAACGTCTACAGAGACAAACCTTTGTCCAACAAGCTGATGATCTAGTAATTCTTACACAGAATGATGTTTAATTCAACTTCTCCTGGGTTTTGTTTTTGCTTTTTATTGTTAATTATCAACTATTTTTATTACGCAGATAAACGTAATAAACCTCTAAAACCATGTTCCAGGAGGTTCAGCTTTATCAGTTCGGGCTGGGGATTGTACCGACACCCTCTGATCTCGAGCAGTTTTTAGATGAAGTATTTACAGCCTGGTTGGTTTGTATTGTCATTTCACATCCTTGACAACTCTTGAGGGGTAAATTGTTACGAAACACATCAGCTTAATTTATATGAAGAATTAAGGCCACGTTTACACATAGCCGGGTATTTACAAAAACGGATTTTTCCCCTAGCTACGTTTTGAAAAATACCATCATTTACATGAACCCGCATAAATAGCTGTTAAGGTGCTATGAGCAGCCAAACCTACAGGGGGCAGTGTAACGAGAAGATAAAGTCATGCTAGCCAATCGGAATCCTGAAAAAAAAACATCAATAAATGACACGAGTAACTTCCAGTTACTTCCAAGATGAACCAGAGTCTTTCGTTTGGAGTGACAGAGAAGTGGAGTTACTTTTAAGTGTGACTTTAGAATATAAAACAGGTAAAATACAAGAAAATATTGACAGTGGCCAAACAAATTGTAAACACAGGTCGCACACTTGACGCTGGTGACGTTTCTGTCGCATAATGTGACGTTCTGAAGCCTACATGTCCGTTTCTCTCTGTTTAAAAGCAAACGTGAAGACAGGGTTTTCGAAAATCTCCACTTTGGCCGGAATTTTCAGAACTGATCGTTTTTGGTGACTTTGAGTTCCGTTTTCGTGTAAACGAACGGCCAAAACGCATGAAAACGCCACCGTTTTTGCTACGTGTAAACGGGGCCTAAATGTATTTATTATTTAAGACTTGGAAACAGGCATTGTAGCATAGAAT
Source organism: Cololabis saira (assembly GCF_033807715.1). Classification (NCBI taxonomy): domain Eukaryota; kingdom Metazoa; phylum Chordata; class Actinopteri; order Beloniformes; family Belonidae; genus Cololabis; species Cololabis saira. The sequence goes on along the minus strand of NC_084606.1, from coordinate 10,874,471 downwards.
TGTCAAATTGGTTTAATTGTTACAGATTACTTTTGTAATACTGTATTTGACCCGGTCTTTATACGTTGTGACCGTATAGAAACGTAAGGCTTTAAAACAACTTTTAAGCAAAGCAGCGTGTCACATGACTGACGCTTTTACCGATGAGAACAGTCGTCTGTTTCGGCTGCGTCCTCGTCGTTTCTCTGGACTACAGATTGGGGTTAAGGGCCGGTTCCCTGAAGTGTTGAGAAGTCAACGTGTCCCTGCATGTATGTACATGTATGGAGCTGTCAGCTGCAGGGTGGTTCAGGTCTGTGATGTAACCGGACAACGCTCCGGCAGCAAAGTCAGACGGACTTTAGTCAATAAATGGATTTTTAAACTGGGACAAGGACGGCGCTCAGATGAAGCAGCCGAGCCGCGACTATACGGGACTCAGATTCAGATTCAGACGACTTTGGGAGGTTCCCTCGGGGAAACTGACATCTCCATCTCACTCACACAGCACTGTCATTTACAAATCAAACACCCCACAACCAAACACCCATATAAAGATAAAGAGATAAAAATTAAAAATAAAGATACAAATAAAAACATAAAATACATTAAAAAATAAAATAAAAGTAAAAATGAAAAGTGCAGTGACATAAATAGAATTATATGACTATAAAAAATAAAAATACAAAAAAAATATATATATATATATTAATAAAAATAAATATGATATATATTATATATTAAAAATGCATATATATATATATATATATATATATATATATATATATATATATATATATATATATATATATATACATACATATAAACCTTAGGTTTTTACCATCTTGGTATTAACCATTAATATATATGCAGACAAAAAAAAAAGAATTATATGACTAGAAAAAAAAAGTGTTATGTAATATTGCACTGTTATTGCACTGTTATTGCAAGTTATTGCACTGTCCTGGTTATTGCCCAGGACACACACCGACTGGAGGCGCGTCTTTTCATATGAAGACCATATGAGGACCATCACCGCTGACGTCTCACACGCGACATCACAAAAGGCGCTTTTCCACTAGTACCTACTCAGCCCGACTCGACTCGCCTCAGTTTGGTTCTTTCCCACTAGGGGTCTAACGTGCCGAGTAGATACTTTTCTGTATCTACTCTGCCGAGGTTCTAAGTGGCTGAGTCGGCTGTATCTGACGTCATCACACTACTGGCCACCGATTGGTCGGGGGCAGGGCCGCCACAAGGTGTGAGCGAACCGTGCGACCGCACGGGGCCTCGCGCCCCAAGGGGCCACGCGCTATGGGCCGTTTTTTTTTCTTTCTTTTTTCCGTTTTTTTCCTTCTTTCCCTTATAAATATCAACACTCACGTTCCATTACAGACCTAAATATGTACTAGTTTGTGCATATCAATAAATATATGTGCAATGATGACGCGTGTCTGTTGTTCAATACAACTGATCAGACCAAGCGCAGACACAAGCTGCTCTGATCCAGACGGGTGGAGTTGGAACAAACTGTCACACAATGTCGAGAGAACAAGACAGAATCAGGAAATTTCCATCAGGGGATGAAAAAAGAAAAAAACTAAAGAAAATGGAAAAGTGTAATGCCTCTCTGAAAGGCTTGTTTGATACATTTGTTACAAAAATCACCGATCCGACCGGGTCTCAAGCAGCCGATGATGATGAGGCAGGGGAGGGTATCCAGTATTTTGCTAATTGGAGAGTTAAAATGGCGCATATAGACAACCGATCCGAAAAACCAAAATATTTTGCGCGCGTGAGCGTAGCGAGCGCGCAAGGGCCCCCCCCCCCGGCCATTTCGCACAGGGCCTCGCAATTCTCCCAGACGGCTCTGGTCGGGGGGTTGGAGTCAGACGTCTGAGTCAGGAGGTGGAAATCAGCGAAACAGCGACTTTGACCGCGGCTTCTTGTTCATTTTATTCGACCAGCAATGGCAGCGCAAAAGTCTGTTTGGTGATCCAACTCTGAGGTGCAGATGTTCATAAACCTGGTGGCTGAGGAGAGAATTAAAAAGGGATCTAGACGGGTGATAAGGAACGACCAGATCTACCAGGAACTCTGTCACTTCATAGCTGCTCGTGGCTCCAGCTGACCTTTCAGCAGCGCAGAGACAAACTAAAAAAATTAAAAAGCGTCGCCGCTTGAAGCTTCTCTCACTCTCATTTTTTAACTTGATATTGAACACAAGCCACAGACCCAGCAGCACATCTATCATCTCCTCCAGGTTCTACATCTTTAGTGTTGTTGTGTTCTCATGTTTAGATCACACAATCAAATACGTCACAACTTCGCTCCAACCTCCTACTTCTGCTCCAGGTGCTGAATTGTTATGGAAAAGAAACCAGGCCGAGTTGAAATGAGTCGAGCCGAGTAGGTACTAGTGGAAAAGCACCAAAAGATGCCTCACACAATGCTCCTCTTCACCCCCCCACTGCTCTGAGGCCCGTCCATTAGCTGGACTCCCGCTCAGATTGAGTCCAGACAAGCAGGCGCTGAGATCAAAGACCTGTGAGCTGAAGGACGAGGAAGTGAAGGAAACCAACCTCCTGTTGAAGATGACGCCCAGCAGCTGTCCCGCGAAAACCACAGCCACGAAGAGAAGAAGCGCTTTCCACGTCCAGACGGGAGCTGAGCGACCACACAGCAGCCACCGCAGCATCCTGGGAAACCAGGAGGAGGAGGAGGAGAGACGGAGGAAAACAGATTAGAGAGAATTTCAATTCACTTCAGTTCAAGTTATTTGACATCAGTTCAAACAAAGTCCAGGAGGAGCAGAGACCTGAGGTGAGGAGCGGGTGATGGAAGGACGGATGGACGGGTGGAGGAGAGGTAGAAGAATGAGTCTGTGAATGTGAAGAGAGAGAGGAAAAGAGAGTCAGGGGATGGATGGATGGATGGATGGATGGATGGATGGATGGATGGATGGATGGAAGGATGGATGGATGGATGGATGGATGGATGGATGGATGGATGGATGGACGGACGGATGGATGGATGATGGATGATGGATGGATGATGGATGGATGGGTGGATGGATGGATGGTTGATGGGTGGATGGATGATGGATGGATGATGGATGGATGGATGGATGGATGGATGGATGGATGGATGGATGATGGATGGATGATGGATGGATGATGGATGGATGGATGGATGGGTGGATGGATGGATGATGGATGGATGGTTGATGGGTGGATGGATGATGGATGATGGATGGATGATGGATGATGGATGGATGATGGATGGATGATGGATGGATGGATGGATGGATGATGGATGGATGGATGGATGGATGGATGGATGGATGGATGATGGATGGATGGGTGGATGGATGGATGATGGATGGATGGTTGATGGGTGGATGGATGATGGATGGTTGATGGATGATGGATGATGGATGGATGATGGATGGATGGGTGGATGGATGGATGGTTGGTGGGTGGATGGATGATGGATGGATGGGTGGATGGATGGATGATGGATGGATGATGGATGGATGATGGATGGATGGATGGATGGATGGATGATGGATGGATGGATGGATGGATGGATGGATGGATGATGGATGGATGGGTGGATGGATGGATGATGGATGGATGGTTGATGGGTGGATGGATGATGGATGATGGATGGATGATGGATGGATGGATGGATGGATGGATGGATGGATGGATGATGGATGGATGGATGGATGGATGGATGGACGGACGGATGGATGGATGATGGATGGATGATGGATGGATGGGTGGATGGATGGATGGTTGATGGGTGGATGGATGATGGATGGATGGGTGGATGGATGGATGATGGATGGATGATGGATGGATGATGGATGGATGGATGGATGGATGGATGGATGGATGGATGGATGGATGGATGATGGATGGATGGGTGGATGGATGGATGATGGATGGATGGTTGATGGGTGGATGGATGATGGATGATGGATGGATGATGGATGGATGGATGGATGGATGGATGATGGATGGATGGATGGATGGATGATGGATGGATGGGTGGATGGATGGATGATGGATGGATGGTTGATGGGTGGATGGATGATGGATGATGGATGGATGATGGATGGATGATGGATGGATGATGGATGGATGGATGGATGGATGGATGGATGATGGATGGATGGATGGATGGACGGACGGATGATGGATGGAAGGAGGATGGATGGATGGATGGATGGATGATTGGATGGATGGAGGGAGGGATGGATGGATGGATGATGGATGGATGGATGGATGATGGATGGATGGGTGGATGGATGGATGATGGATGGATGGTTGATGGGTGGATGGATGATGGATGATGGATGGATGATGGATGGATGATGGATGGATGATGGATGGATGGATGGATGGATGGATGATGGATGGATGGATGGATGGACGGACGGATGATGGATGGAAGGAGGATGGATGGATGGATGGATGGATGATTGGATGGATGGAGGGAGGGATGGATGGATGGATGATGGATGGATGGATGGATGATGGATGGATGGATGGATGGATGGATGGATGGATGGATGGATAGAGGGAGGGAGGGAGGGAGGGAGGGATGGACGGACGGACGGACGGACGGATGGATGGACATACAGCTGTACAAATGGATCATTGGATGAACAAACGATGAATAGATGACAGATGGAGGGTGGACAAACGGAGAGATGGATGGAAGTTACATAAGAGCAGGAAAGATGAAGGGATGGAAGAGACTGCAGGGGAGTGGGGGAGGCTGGAGAGATAAAAAGAGGAAGCGGGAGCGTCTGGTGATTCACACATGACGCGTGACTAAAGCCTGGTCACAGCAGCGGTCCAGAAATACGCAGACATGTGACCAGCGTCTCTCATCACCCCGGCCCGGAGCACCAGAACCCCGGTGTCCTCCTAGGCCTGTGTGGAGAAAATCACTTTTCCCATTCTAAATCCATTACATATTAATTCCTAAAAATCGATTTGTATGTCTAGATCAATTTTTTTTCATCATTACAACTTTTGGTAATTTTTTGTTTATGCCCAAAAAAGGAATATTTTTGTTGGACACAAAAATAACTACTGCCATGTTTTTGCCTTTAAATATGTTTAAAGGTGGGAAAACATTCAAGTTTTCAGTTATGATTGCATAAATTGCCTATATTTCATTACTTTATATACTGTCTTGGGGTTAAATTTGCATAAAATGCTAAAAACCAAATTCTCAAAAATTAAAAACCGAAAGAGACCAAAAATGGAAAAAATAAAAACGGAATGTGTGAAAAATAAAACCGATTTCATACAGACTCTGTTTGCTGCCCTGAATCTGTTTGGTAATTCGACTGCCACACATTGTTTCTGAAATCAATTATATCAGCATTCTGGGAGCTGATTGGTCCTTACAGCATCATTAGCTGCCAATACTTGCTGTTGAATCTCAATATAATACTAGTTGTAATATGTTGCATAACTACAGTCATATAATTCATGCAACAGCTCAAAAAGCATTTTTAATAACACTAATCCACACTAATCCAATATCGGAATCGAATCGGATCGAATCAAAACATGATAATCGAGTCTGAATCCTAAGAATCGGAATCGAATCGATTCTTGACATTTGAATCGATCCCCAGCCCTAGTCCCTCCGCTCGGGCGTCCGTCCTCTGAAGAATGTCTGTTTGTGAAACTAGTCCTTCACTTCTTCTCTGCTTTCAGACCAGAACCCATCATGGACGGGTCACGAGAGGTTCTGTCACGTTACATGAATTTTCATTTCAGTTTCGCTTCGGAAAACCCACGTTATCCCAGAAAGACCTGTTCCTCTTCTCTGTGTTTCAGTCAGATCGGTTCCTGCAGTCAGTACTTAGGCAGCTCTGGTGGGCCGGGATCAGTTTCACGTGTTTGGACCCAAGTGTCAGTGTTGGAATCCAGATGAATCCCTGAGGACCCAGTAGACGGGTTTCTGCACAGCGGCGGTGGAACGTGAGCCGGTTCCCCTGAACTGGTCTAACCCCTGCTGAGGCGCCTCTAACAGGACTCCTGGGTCCAGACCCGGTCTGGAACTGTTTCTGAGCTTTCGTTCTTTGTAAACTGCTCTAAAGTAAATATTCCCTCATGGTGTTGGAGTGTTTTCAGAGGGCGGGGCAAGCAACTGCAGAGGATTATGGGTATTAGATGGACAGATGATCTCCAATATTTACAACGACTGTGCCCATTAAGTGACTCCAGGAACCCAGAGGGACCAGGAGGAACTTCAGTATCTAAAGAGAGCTAGTCTTACCTCTGATCCCTCAGACAACACTGAATCTAGTCTGGTCCAGGTCCAGGTGACATAATGTTTTTGACAGGAATAAAGGTCATTTACTTCAGTCACAATGACTAATGATCCTAGAAGGCGTGTCTGGTTCTTATCAGGGGTCGATCAGGGCCCCGAGTCTGGGGAAAGTCCCAGCTGGAACGAGCAGTTAGACCGGATCCGGTCAGACCGGCTCTGCAGGCTTCTACCCGGCCGTATGTGGACGCTGGGACCTCCCACGGTCGAGTCTGTTGTCCAGAAGAGCTGCAGGCGGGTTTTCATGGCGAGTCTGAGCCCGTCGGCTAAGATCTGCGCTGCTGGAATGCGGACCAGGTTCCCTCCAAGGATCCACAGTGAAACCGGATCACGCTCACTGGTTATCACTGGTTCACTGGCTCTCCCTGGGTCTAACGTGCCGAGTAGATACTTTTTTGTAACTACTCTGCCGAGGTTCTAAGCGGCTGAGTTGGCTGCATCTGACGTCATCACACTAAAGGCCACTGATTGGTCGGGCGGTTGGCCAATCAGATGTCTGAGTCAGGATGTGACATCATTTCAAAAGCGACTCGCAGCTTCTTGTTAATTTTTTTCGAAGAACAATGGCATTGTTTTAAATTTATATCAAATAAATGCCACAAAACAAGCAGCAGATGTATCAACTCATCCATGTTGTCCGTCTTTGGCGCCTTTACTTCTTGGTTTGTGTCGCACAATCGAGTACGTCACAGCAGCTTTCGCTCCAACCCTACTTCTGATCTGGGTATTGAAAAGAAACGAGGGCAAGGCAAGTCGAGTAGAGCTGAGTAGGTACTAGTGTAAAAGCTCCATAAGAGCACTGGTGAAGAAAATGGGAAAAAAATCGGGATACAAATATTTAAAATAAAAAAAAAAGCAGAAACAGTCTACATGTCTACATGTGAGATGGTGATGACGTTTAACAGCAGCAACTTCCTGTTTGTCTTCATCAGCGTCTCCCATGTAGACCTAGTCAGGGGTACTTAGTACTGCCCACCAGGGTTCTCTGGGAACCAGACCTTCCTTCAGGAGTGGCCGAATAAATAGTTCTGTGGTTGTAACATCAGACATCATCAAGGACTTGGACCTTCTTAGGGACAACGTTTTCAGGAAAATAAGACAAGTCGGGTTTGAGGTCCAAGCAGAACTTCCCGACCCGTCTGGACTCTGTGGTCTCTCTAAAGCCTTGGACAGCTTGTTCATGGGGAGGGGGGTGACCGGGTTGTGGTCCAGATTAGTGGTGGGAGGAAAAAAATCGATATTGCAATATATTGTTGCGCTCTCTGTCGCAATAAATAATCGATAAACTGACGGCAAATATCGATATTTTATTACAGCACACATAATGGATTTACGAGGTTGTCACCGCACTATTGTTCATGCACTTCAATTTGTCCAACTGTTCAGTGTTTACATTTACAAGACTAGGAGGAAGTGAGGTACTATGCAAAATTAAGTTGCTGACTGACTTTTCAGTATTAGAAACAAAGCAGTGCACTGTCCTGGTTTATATAAAACATGTTATTAATGTTCATGCACTTTCATTTGTCCATCTGTACAGTGTTTACATTTACAAGCATAGGAGGCAGCGAGGCCCTATACAAATGCACTTTCTTTGTACATTGAATGAAGTTTTGGCCTTGAATAAATGCATAACTACAGACGTTTTCCTTTTTATGGGTATTATTTATTTTTCAGTCACATATATCGTGATATATCGTTGATGAAATTTCTTACAATATATTGAATATCGTAGATATCGTGTATCGTGATATTATCATCATCGTGGGCCACATATCGCCACGGTATTGAATCGTGAGTAACCCGTATCGCCCCACCCCTAGTCCAGATCTGACCAGGTTCTGGTCCAGACAGTGCTTTAAGTGGGCCGGTACGCACCGGTACGGAGTACTCGCACGTCTCAATATTAGCCTCTGGCGTACTAGGACTTTTTACGGCGTACCGGGACTTCTCATGAGCTCATAGTACTCTGTTCTCTCCTTGCGATTTGGCTATACAGTGGCGTCGTCATGACAACGCGACTGCCCCTCGGGAGACGTTCACTCATAAAGCCTGATTTATGGTTCTCTGCTAAATCGACGCAGAGCCTACGCCGTAGGGTATGCAGCGACGCGCAACATACGTACGTGAGTGCGCCGCCTACCCTACGGCGTAGGCTCTGCGTTGGTGTAACGCGGAACCATAAATCAGTTTACGGAGGTCCCGCGAGTCGAGTGTGCCAGAAAGCAATAGAAAGAACGCGAAGAAGAAGATATTTTAATCTTTCTTTAAAAGTGGAGAGGAGAAGTATTCAAGGATTTGGGGAATACAAGGAGCTGAGGGGATCCCGGACACCAGCAGCTCTGAAGCCTCTGCTAAAAGCTGTCCACACCACTGCTGTGTCTACCAGTGAATGTGAGCGTGCCTTCAGTTGTATGAACAACATTCCTACAGACAGAAGGAACTCCCTTACTGTTACCAGACTTTCAAACCTGATCTTTCTGAAATGGAATGG